>NC_046628.1:10664033-10965081 GCF_900324465.2 Anabas testudineus
ACGCCAAAATAAACGGTGGAGCGCGTCGGGATTGGCTGAGATGCGGTGACGCAAGGACGCTCGGGGGTGGTACAAGTTGCAGGTGGAACCACTGAGAGCAGACAACTTATGAAACTTTAGAAATGCAGCTTTGTTTTAACTTTTGAAATTCTGTACACATATTAAAAGGCTCATTATGTACAGTCCTAAGTGTTAAATCTAATGATGGCAATGGAGCCAACAGATGTGAGGGTCCAGAGGAAAAACAAACATCTAGTGCTCACTGGCATATGTCTCCACTGGATGGACGAACACTGTCTTCCTACAGTCCCTCATGTAGTGTTATGATGATGATGAAGTGCTGAAGTTCTTCATATTGGTTGAGATCTGACAGATGATTTTATTTAGTTGCCAAACTGCATTTGTTGCACTTGAACTCCAGTGGCCACCGATGCACCATAGAAGTGAACTGAAAACAAAAGTCCATTGTCCATCCAGATTTTTTGTGGTTTTTCTTTGGCTAATTTATCATTAGTAGGTAAACAAGCACACAGTGAAACAAAGAAAGCTTGACTCACTCTTGCTCTGGTAAACAGACCATGGCAGGTGCATGCACTTCAATTCAATTCACTTCATTTGTATAGCACCAAATCACAACAGAAGTCATCCCCAGGCACTTTACAGTGTTTAGGGTTTAACTGTATAAAGAATTAGATAGAAAACCAACCAACCCCTTCTTGAGCAAGCACTAGGCGACAGCGGAGAGGAAAAACTCTGTTTAGAGGAAGAAACGTCCAGCAGAACAGGGCTCAGGGTGGGCGGCCATCTGCCTCGACCAGTTGGGGGGAGTGGAAAGAGAAGAGTGAAAAGAACAACAGACAACAATAATAAAATAAAAAACAACAAGCAGCAACTACATTGGAATAGAGTAGATGGTACAGAGTCACCAGAGCCATCTCTACTTATAAGCTTTATAAAAAAGGAAAGTTTTAAGCCCAGTCTTAATTTAGAGAGAGTGTCTGCCTCATGAACCTGAAATGGGAACTGGTTCCATTTCCTATAACTCTTCACCTGCATAAACACGAGATTTGCTGAATTCTTACAAATCAAATAACTAGTGAAAGAAAATACAGCTGTTCCAAAAAAATCAGCTTATAAAGATAAGTATATAAAAGTAATAAAAAAGAAAATAAAAGTATAGTGTGAAACATTACGAGCAGCACTGTGACTGTGCTGCAGGCAACTAGACAGAGAAACAGTTCACAGAGACCAGCAGCCAAGCACGGGTGGCTGATTCAGCACCAAGGACAGCTCCCTGTCTGACTAACTCGGGGAATGTGTGTCAAAAATCATCGGACGTTGCTGCAAGCAAAACTGTCCTTTCCCACTCACCAAATGATGTTTATTCCTCTTATCAAGTGAGCTCAGTTGTTATATTAATAGCATGTGAACAGCATGTAGTGAACCCCGGCACTCTGAGCTACATATAGAATCAAAACACCTCAGAACAAAGGAATGGCATCTGTCTATGGATGAATTGTTACAAATAGAAAGTGAGCATATACACAGAACGCTGTGTCCTAGTTTTATAGTGACAGTTGTCTAAAACAATCATGGCTGGCCTTGAGCAGCTTGAAAGTGCACTGAACCCCCGTCCCCTGTCATTCTCCATCACTTAAACAATATTGTGTTGAGGTGCAGTAGGTAATTATGCAAATGTAATATCATATTGTTTTAGCAAACATTCATGAGAATGGTGAAAAGGGCTTCTCTATGTTTCTTCATGCTAAAGTGCTACAATTGGTTTGGTTTCTGTTTGTTTGTCACAGATCATTGTGCATTTATTATGTGCGTCTCTCATCAGTCAGACACATGCCACTCAGAGGTTTAATTATTTCCTCAGTTTTTATTTGATCTCCATGCCCACATGGCCACTGGTGAGTAAATTATGCAAGTTTCATAACAGCTGCCCATTGAATAACATCCAAAAAACAGCATCAATCTTTTACAACGAAACACATTCATGACACACAACAGAAAAAAAAGTCATTTGTATGCTTTGCTCGCATGTCAGACCTCTAGCTGGTACCGTATGCATTTTGCAGCATCATCTTTTATTAACTGCTCAGGGGAAGTTTTTTCGCCATCCATCCACTCACCAGCTGAGTGTGTGTGTGTGTGTGTGTGTTCTTTTTAACCACCCATACAGAAGGAGACACACACAGCTCAAGCATAGGCACAGTGTACATTTGACATTACATTTAACCCTGTTTAAACACAATAATAGGTTTCAATTAGGAGACAAACTGTAGTCTTTTTATTTTCCCTGTAGCTCTGGATCTCTTACTGCTTTTCCACGTCATAGATAATATAAGTTTTGACATTCTTTGCAAACAATTTATCAAATAAAAACGTGAATTTATTTGAGGGAATGTGTCCTTATTCTGTATATTTGTAAAAAGGAGCTGCAAGGAGCAAGTCATGGAGATTAGGGTCCCGTCTCTGAAAGGTCCACGACACATTAGCATTACCCCATTCTTTATGTGTTCCCCTCTGTCTACCATCTTCTCTTTTCTAATTTCAAATCCAGCACTCCACACACCTTTTGTTCACTCGTTATCACTCTTCGTCTATGTCCAGTGGAAATGAAACTGTCCTGCAGCAGGCAGTCTGTTGAGGAAGCCGACGTCAGCGCTTTTCTCGACGCAGGGTGGCCAGAGAGGTTTGTTTTTGCTTTGAGGTGGTTTGTACGCGCTGCTTGGGTTGTGGTTTATCTGGAGTCTGACAAGGTCCCATGTGGTGCTGTTTGGCCACAATTCAGAAAAGATACCTTTACACAGTAATAATATTAATAATAAAGGACGAGGTGGTTACAGTGACTGATTGTGTGAAGTGAAACCCATTCTGTGACTGCTTATGAAGATCACTCTTTCTGCCACTATCTATAATTATGATTTGTAACATATCATGACAAAATATAATATAAAACAAAACAGTATGTTGTGGATCTCTGCAGGATAAACCATTGTTCGTCATCTTATGCTCTAACAATCCAATGAAAATGGAGCGTTGGCTTTAATTAGAACACAATTCTGGGAAATGACCTTGCTAATGCAAATGATATCTCTCCATTATTGTATCCCCAACTTCAAAAGGAAGTGCAGGAAAATAAATGAAGTATGCATGCATCTCACCCAAGGCTCGCCGATCTTCCCTACATGAGGCCAATAGATTTTTATTAAGCAAAATGAATCCACTGAATTCACCTGAGTAATATAAAGCTGTAATAAATGCATCAGTCAGCTGCTGACCTCGTCGTCTGGCCTCGGATTGCCAGATTTAATTGCAGCTAATTAGGGCAGCAGGTTTTAACATGTGGAACAAGAAAGATGACATTTCTGGTTCTGCTTCATCTGTGTTTTAGCCTTTTAAAAAACTGTCCATCCTAAATCGGCAGAGAACTCCAAAGCAAAAGTACTTCAACTCAGTTTGGTGAATTGTGATTTTAACGACTATTTAAGCTGATTCGTTCACTGCTGGGCATGTGCCACACACCCGCTCACAGCGTGACTCAGATTGTGACTGTAATCCTGAGTTGGCCGTGACAACTGATTTTCAAGATCTTGTGGAGTGTGCACTGGTCTGTGTGAAATCAGGCAGGTCACCGAGGACAAAGCAACACGTGTTTAAAGGTCTGTGACAGTGTGCACAGCTAAGAAAACAGAAGATAAGCGACGTGTTTTGTACAAATTGCATTTTGATGGAGCGTGGTAACAAAACAAGCTTCGAATCATTGAGCCTCGCTTAAAGCTGTGTTATTTAAAAGTTCCTTTTCTATTTAAATGAGAGAGCTTAATTTAAACTCTTTGATGTAATGAACATCCACAGATCGTTGCTGTATCTGGGTCAGACATTAACCTACTAATTCCTGATAGGAGACAAACCTCTTTCATGATATAACAAGCAAATGCTTGCTCATGTGTGAAACAGCCTTGTTTTTTATTTATCACTTTGAAGAGTTTTTCACCGTAAGCCCGCTCCATGTGGAATATGTGGCCCACTTTTTTTTGTCGTGTATGTGTATTTGGGATATGTTTTTATTTTATTTAGATGATAATTCACGTGTTTCTCTGTTTTAATGACAGGAAAAGAAAAATGTACACTGTCGCTATCTATAGTGACGACATGACAACTGAGTTTCAGCTGATGTTAGAAACTTTCCACAGGGTTAGTTATAAATTATAAAATGTGCAAAGGTGTGAGCTATCACAAAAAGAACCGAGCAAGCAAGACGTTCAGCGTGTCAGGAGACTAATAAGTGAGGAGAGAAAAGTGATGTCTATGTAGGTATCTGAACGTGAGATAAATCAAAGTTAAATCTAATGTGTGTTGTGTGACGATGACGAAGCAAACACTGAGGCGCAAAGACACACACACACATGCAGAGAAGAGAGTCCAGACTTATCCTCATTATACCAAAATAAAATGAACAAACGAGGAATTATATTGTCTGACGTTAACCTGATTATATGGAAATGACCTCATTATAGTAAGGAAACATATTACGTGCTGCATCACGAGCTAAATAGGCTAACATGGATCCTCACATGCTCAGTGACCAGTCCAAGATAATGAATATAATGCAGTTAGCCAAGGGAAAGCGTGGTCAGTGTGCTGTACTGTACAATGCACTGTTTGTATCAGGACAGAGTCAGGTAATGTGTCAGGGTGAGCTATGACAAGACTACAGGAACGACTCATTTTTACTTTGTCCTTCTGTGTCCGTTACATTTCATATATTCAACCTCATTTAATGAAGTAGATTCTTTGTTGTTTTTCTTGCTACACAAATGATGCAGCTATATTTAGCTCCAGAGGCAGAGCGACTGTGCCAAGTGGTGTCAGCTCTCAGACTAGTCAAGTCGTCTGACAACGTGTGTGCGAGCCTGAACATATGGTTGTTTGTCTTCGTTTCGCTGAATGCCGCGAGCTGAATTGAAAACCACTACATGCCACTATATGCACATGCTGGTGTTTTTCTCTGGTCTGCAATCCAGTCCAGGCTTTATCCTTTTATGCTTGGCAGGATAACAGCTTCACGGCTTTAAGGGTTTAGGCTCAGGATTTCATTCAAGGCTAGGAAATAAATTATGAAATGATGTGTTTGCACAGTTCATACCTACAGTAGGTGAACATAAGCATTTGCATTTTCATTAGAGTCATCTTTATCCCTTAGATGGTTAATCATTTACAGCCTGAAGAGATCTTTAGTCGACAGCCACAAAAACATTCTCACATTTTTCTCGTCTTCACATGAACTGCACATGTAATATACAAGAATCATGATTTGTGCAATGTGAGCAGCTTGATGATATGAAGTGAGCATGACATGAGAAACCATTTGTAGCACTCATTCAAATTCAGAGAAGCTTCAAGCCTTCCTTTGCACGTCTCGACTTTCTCAGACGTAATCTGTAATATTTAGATAGTTCACGCTGTAACAGGTGTCAGATTCGTTTTGTCACTGTCACATTTCCACCTTAATCTATTTTTGAATATAGTGTTTTTCTATGTTGATACTTTTAATTCAGTCCTCTCAACAAGTATGGCACAGGTGTAGTGGGAACTAATTAACACTGCAATCTTAAGATATATATAAAAAAATCACTGTGTCCCTTTCAGGATAATGTCCGGTCAGTGACTACTTAAAGAAGATTATGAGATAATAACATGCCTTTAAACACACATTTATGGGTCTGTTTTATCGTAACAGTAGGACATTTTAAAGGTAATACACAAAATACAAATAAAGACCCAAGTCTTTAAATCCTGCATGTCCCTACTGTAATATGACTACAGCAGCAGTGACTTTGCAAGAGAGAGGTGAAAAGTAAGAGGCATAGGCAGAAAGATAGCGCAGGTGGCCAGAATGACATTGAGGTTTGTGTTTAACATGGCAAAAAGGGGTTGACACAGCCATTCACTGACTCACACCCCAGCCCCACCCCTGGGATTACAGGCACAATAGACTCACATTTCGTTATTAATGAGCGCTGCAGATAATCTTACAGACACATCATTGTGCCGAAACACAGCAGCTGACTGCAGATACAAGTGGAGGACACAGGCCAAATGAGCCCCTCTAGCACCCACACTGCAGACTTTCAGTTTAATGTACTGCCCACAATTCCTTCAGGTGTAGATAGAACATGCAACAGATGGAAACACCTCTTTTCTGCAGCTGAGGGAAAACTGTACTGTAAATGTCTTGTGACTTGACCTGACCTGCAAAATTACAATGAAACAACTGTAATGTAGACTCAGAAGAAGTTAAAATAAAGCATGCCATGATTGTGCTATTGTTTTACCTTTCAAACAAGAACGATTAAAAGCTGTAGCATCAGAATGAAAATGAATTTCTGATGAACTTCTCAGGGGATTTGAACTCAGAGTTCCCAAATCAATTCACAACTTTCATGTTCAAGTTGCAGGAATATGTAAATGAAAAAGTGTGTTTTGTACCTAAATACAATTTCATGACAGAGTGACACCATTGTATTTTATTGTTGATGACCAAACTATGTTTTGTGATTGTTTCATTAAATGAAATATTAAATCAGTTTGCTCAGACCGTAACCCTCTAGTAAAGCCTGATAAACTGTACACTGCCTTCCCGTCGTACTGTAAGCGGTGCCTGTTTTCCAGAGCACATAAGCTGGAGTCTGTGCGTGGTTCTTTTGCTATAATAATCTTAGTTAAGGATGCAGCACTCTCAGGCTGAAAATACATCTTCACTCTCTTCTCCTCCCTCCTTCCTTTGCTTTTATTCTTACTTCCTCTTCTTTTCACCCCACCTCTCTTCCGCCCCTCTTTTGCCTCCCAAAGCTGACTGCGTGCAGCTATAAAGCTTAACTAACTGGCAAATGACTGCCCCCCTCTTGCTTGCTTATCTACAGGATAAGCAGGGAGGTTATTTCCATGCTATACAGCTCATCAAACTGCAGCCCTTATGGAGCTGAAGGAAGATGGGAAATTGCTGAAGTCAACTCAGTGTCTGCATCTTTTGTGTCTCACATGCCTGAAATGCAATATATCTATACAGCCCAGTGACTTAATGTTTGGAAAGTGGTTGGATTGTAACATGGAAATCGAGTGAAACAGATGAGCATGGTACCTTAAAAATAGCCAGCTTATAGGGATGTTTAACTCTCCATCCATGAAGGCAGATACGTGGTTCAAAACAAACCTATGGGGCAAAATTGGACCTGCCAATAGCGAGAAAGAGGAGAGTCGAAGATGTAGCTGAGACAGCAGGAGAAGAAAAGAAACCACGAGAGAGCAAGTGAGAGGAGAAGGAGTGGGATTAAAATAAACACAATGAAAAATGATAACCCTTGGACCACTGAGGCTGGTTTTAATGTCAACCAGCAGGTTTAAAAAGGGCAACACTCAGCAAAGCAGCTATATGAGGCTGTACGTGGTGTGATTATATAAAAAATAACGGGACTTCTTAACAGCTGATCAGACGTCAGTAACATCACAAACGCCTGCAGTTAGTCTCAGGCTCGTGCTCGCAAAATGATGAAAAGGATAAGAAAAGAAAAAGAAATAATATATTCCGAGCAGTAAGACTGAGTGTGAAGGAGCCAGAGAGTTTGAGTGGCAGGATCGACAGAGAAATTAACTTTACTGTAGGAAAGAGCAGACCAGCAGTTTGAAACGGTTGACAGGGAATAGTGAGTCTGCAGAGCGACAGAAGGGAGAAACAAGGAGAGCAGTTTGCAGTCTCTGGCTCTCTTCTTTTGCTCTGGCGTTAGACATTGATCGGAAAGACGTGGCAGAAAGTAGTAGACTGATTGTAGTGACAGGTGTATCTGAGCGTGTGCAGAAGAGGAAAAGAAAGCTTAAGGAAGTGTAAGTGTATAAGAACGCAGAACGTAGATGTGTTGTCCATTTGTTCAAATGAAACATCCACACATTATTAAATAATGAAAGGAGCCTCGGTGGCTAAAGGCTACTTCCTGCTATGATTCTAATGCACAGTAATCTGATGTGGCTGAATGAAGCTGACAAGTCTGAACCCTTGTGAATTATTGATTCACTTTGGAATTTCGATTTTACTGCAAGTTGCATCCTTCACATGTACCATTTTCTACTTGGGTTGCAGGAGTTGTAGTAGTTTTTGTTGCCTTGACCCGGAACATAATGTGCAATACATTTCTTTTGAAGGCATAACCCGTGCACGAATAATAAAAAATCCATCTGTTATATTTACCACAGCACTGTTACAAGGACAGATCAGAGCAGTGATGACATTCAAGCAATCTCCTGCGTTATATTTATTTAGCCATATGTCACTTTTCTGCATTCATCTTCAGGTTGAGTTACTAGAAATGCAGTACAAATGTTAGATGGCCTCCCTCTGGGGCCCTTCAAATAGGCCCTTGGGGACACTGACAGGAATGGGAAGCCAACCAAAAGCAGCTGCCCTAAGCAAAGTGCTGCCTATTAAAGTGCACACGATGATGGACAATTGTGCCATTTGAGCTGAGTGTCACGTTTCCTTAACCGCCTCCATAGCACGAGATGGTTTTAATAATAAAGACACTCTATTCATTTGTGTTAGCTAGGCAGTTTAGTAAGTTTAGTGGGGGCCTCTGGGAAAAAACAGCCCAGTCGGCAAAGCTAGAGAAAAATAAGGCAAAGGGGCAGAAGATCGCCTGACTGGGAGCTCTGGAGCCATGTTTGGTTTCATATGTCGACACCTGTGGGTTGTGTTAAGGTAATAATGTCCCTATTCTAGTCTGCACAGCCATAGGTTATTGATTTCCAGATACTTTTTAAATATCACACTTCATAGACTACCTATACATGATAGTTAAATTTGCTTAATATTTTTAAACTGGTAATCTGACGTAATCTAGTTGCTGTTTGATCAGAGCACATTTGAACTATTATCCTCTGAAGTCTGTTAAATGTCCCGTGTTGCTTTGAAGACTTGCATATCAAAGTGTGTGTAGTCAGACCTCTTCAGCAGCTGTCAAACGCTGCTAATTGGTATTCAACCTGATAGGAATAATTGTAGCGGTGCTACGGCTGGGATTTTGTCTTTTTCAAGAATAATTCACTTTAATTTTATTGATACCATTACCTGTAACAGTTCCATTTAATTACTTGTATACGTTTATCTATTTGCTTCTGTTCCGTCCTTTTAGTTGCATCACAATTTCACAAATCTTCTATAATAACAGTGAATTAAGGTGTGAAATTTCATTTAACCTCCACGTATTACCTCTGGGAGTGTGTAGTTCATTACAAAGCACCATGTAAATTTACCAGCAGCGACTGAGCAGTCTGACACACTGCTGCCATCTAGTGTAGCTTTGTAACTCCATGCATTCAACAAGTGATACGATCAAACCTGATGACAATTATGGCTACAGATTATTACTGTTATTTTAGATCACCATGGCTAAACAGAGTAGAGAAATAAGACAGACTTTTTTTTCCCATAAATGAAATATTTATTTCAAGCTCCCAACATTTCTACAGTTAAAAAATTACCAGCATGTTTTCCTTCCTTTGTCGTCATTAATATCATCAGCATCTGTTGCCGTTTTTTTTTTTTTAAACCTACACTAATTTACACATCAACAGTTTAAAATGTATCAAAATCTAAAAATTTCCAGTTTTATCTGAAAAACAAGGCAACTGAACACTGTACCCTTCTTGCATGAGAATACTTGTTCTTTAACAAACGTCATACTTATTTTGACAGCATACAGCGTAGTGGCATTCTGGTTTGGTTTTAATGACTACATATGAACAGCGGCACATATATTACATGTGAAAAGAACATGAAATAAGTAAATGTTACTAACAGTAAAGACCATCTGATATCACCGGAAAGACAAAAATAATATTGTTTTCCAAAAATATACTGAAACAACTTTTAAAACAACGACCTTAATGAAGCTTAAGGAAGTTGGTATTCTGAGGTGGATGAAGATGACAGTGCAGATACTAAAATAGTAAAATATGACATTACCAATAACAGGCAAATGGTCATTCAGAGCCACAATCGTCTGTATTTAGTTCCAATTTTTGGCTGAAGTTAAATAAATAGGAGATTAAATTTGTATGTTAAAAGGCATGGGTTAAAACGTGGGAACAAAAGTCAAAGATTCTTTCTAAATAAAACTAAAGATTGCCAGTGAGGGCTGAGTCCATGAGGTCGTCATCTTCATTTCTCATGTACATTGGACTGGGGCGGGCTGGACGCTCAGAACTCAGCATTGATAACGAGGACTCTGAAGCTGAGATGGGCGACCGGGACCAACTATCTGCTTTTATTGGATGCGAGGATGACCCCATAGACAGCGATGATTTCTTTTTCTCTTTGTCCCTGTCCCGTTCTCTGTCTCTGTCCCGTTCTCGCTCCCTATCTTTCTGTTTCTTCTTCTCCTTCTTGTGTTTCTTGTGCTTCTCTCCTGAACTAAGGGGAATGGAACTCATGTAGTCCTGGGGGGGAAGGGGACGCATTGTCTGGTTGTCGTCTGAACTGGGGCTGTTCTGATGGGACTTTTCAGCCACCGAGCTGCTGCCCGACTCACTCTCGCTGTCGTGGTTGAGTGGAGTGTATCCTGGTGATCGGCTGTGGCTCGGAGAGGAGCGGTCATGCTTGGGTGTAGAGCCACTGAAGAGTGGCGATGCTTTGAGGCTAGAAATTTGGGGACGCATAGAGTCGCCAGATCCTTCCCCTGCTTTCTGAAGGGTCACTTTGGCCTTAATACTTGGTGACCCACCATCAGGTTTGCTAATGATAATTTTGGCCAGGCCAGTCGTTCCCACTCCCCCTGTTTTTGGGTCCATCAGCTTCTTATCCCCACTGTTCACACCTGGCACTTTGGCTTTTGCCTCTTTATCAGGCTTTTCCCGCTTGTACTCTCCACTTTGGGAGGATGAGGAATGCTTGGAAGGACCCATGTTTGAAGGTCCACTACTGGGAACATTTCCAGGACCCCCACCAGGAGCAGTTCCTGAAGCAGTGCCGCCTACTGGTGGCCCTACCTCACATCCATCCTCTCCAACTCCACCTACACTCTTCAGTTTGTCTATGACTGCTGTTAGAGATGGTTTCTTGTTTCGACTGGGAGACTTTCCTTTGGCATTGGGATTATTTGCATTGTTCTGACCAGCCCCTCCACCACTTCCACCTCCACCTCCACCTCCTCCCCCTCCTCCACCCCCACCTCCTCCTGTCCCTCCTCCCCCTCCACTTCCACTTCCCCCTGCACTACTTCCATATTGAGACTGGGAGACTCCTGAGAAGTTCATTGAACCAGAAGATGAGGAGGAACTGGAGGATGATGAGGATGATGTGGAACCAGAGGAAGAGCTCCCTCCCATTGGCTTCTGTGAGCTCATGCCACCACCAGAAGAAGACTTGGACCCTCCCGAACTGCTTCCTCCTGAACCCATTGGTGATTTAGCCTTGGAAGAAGGAGGTGTTCCTGGAACCTGGGACTGCTGCATTTTCATAGGGGAGGACAATTTGTCACCAGAGCTACTGGAACGGGAGTGAGAAGGTGAGATGTTGGGCTTCATGTTGGGATTCATAAGAGACCCAGGAGGTTTGCCCCCTTGGGGCTTTATTTTATTACCACTTCCAATTCCACCTCCACTACCCCCTGGTCCAGACAGCCCATGTTTGGTGATTGGGGAAGATCCTGGTTTACCAACACCCATTCCTTGGGAGGATCCTTTAGACTGGGATGAACCACTTCCACCACCTACTCCTGAACTCCCTGGCTTGGAGCTGTTACCTTGTGTCATTGAGCCTTCCTTAGACTTCTTCCCAGAGGAAGATGAGTGAGAGTGATGGCTTTTACTGCTGCTGGTCCCCCCAGCTCCTCCTGTGCTGCTTGTGGCTGAGCTACTAGATGTGTAACCACTATGGGATGAAGTTTTCCCCCCAGTTATGGTACCTTTTGGGATCTGAATTGTAATTTTGGGAATTGGAGGTGTAGCGCCACCTGGAGGTGTTTGTGAGCGTCCTGAACTACCAGGAGACTTGGAACCTCCCCCACTTATGCTTCCCCCAGAGCCTGACCCACCACTTGGAGGCGTATATGGTCGCCCCCCTGAGCTGTGAGAGGGGGACTTCCCATCCTGGTCCATCTTTTTGCGTTTGGGAGGCTTATCTTTAGACTTGCCCTCACTTGATGGAGTCCTGCTACGTTTGACTTGTTTGCCCTCTGTTGAACTGCTCCCCATTCCAATGCCAGAATTGCTTCCTCCACTACCACTATTCTCATCCTTTGTTCGCATCAGTCCCTGTTGGTGTTTAACTTTGGGTTCTGCACTTTTAAAGTCACCACATGCTCCAAGTCCCATCATGAGGGGGCTCTGGGAGCCTCCTCCATGTGTGTCTCCCAAATCTGGAGCTTGCCCCAGAAGTGGTTTACCACCACCACTGCCACCAAAAACTAATCCCATATCAAATGGATCCTTAAGTGAGGGCTCTGGGGTGCTCTGTCCATGTGGAGTGGGATTCTGAGGTGTTCCTGATGGGGTATTCTGCTGGCTGCCAAAACCCTTGACCAGATCCATGTCTCCATCTGCACTGGGAGAACTGTCATCAAAGTAATGCGGGGGGAAGCCATGGCCTGACGTCAGAAGGTCAGGGTTGAAGTCAGCAGCATCAGGGAAGAAGTTGGTGGAAGAGGAATCGCTGGTGGGAGTGGCAGCAGTTGCAGTTGCCTCAGCAATCAGATCAGCAGCATCTGGAAAAGGATTCTCATTGCTGTTGGTATTAAAAATGTCTGCAGAGTCAAACACTGCACTGCCCTGACCTGAACTGGAGGAATCTCGGATGGGAGTACCTAAGGGCCCTCCATCCTCCCCACTGCTGCCCAGGGGGTGCTGCCCATGACTGCTGCCACTGCCTTTACCTGTCTGCTCAGGCAAATCTGACAAGATTTCTGTGATATCAGGCCCGATGCTATCAGAGCTAGAGAGGCGGACCATGCGCGGCGGTCCAGTACCTGGTGGTTGCTGTTGCTGAGCCTGGACATGAGGCTGTGAATAAGGCATGCTGGGACCAGAGGGTGGAGTTCCACACTGGCTAGGTGCCGGAGTGATGCTATGGGGTGTGTCCAAGCCATCACCAGTTAGGTTAACATCAAAGATTGAATTTTGAGAAGCATCTACATCCATAGAAAGGAGCTCACGGTGGAAATCATCTTCATGAGAGACTGGGTGGTGCTGGTGGTGCGGTGGCATGGAAGATTGAGGTTTCATGCCTAAGGCACCTCCAGCAGTTCCAGGCATAACGCCTTTTTCTGTCACCCTTGGACGTTTCTTCTTCCCCTTTGTGCCACCTCCAGGACAGGTTCCAGCAATGCCCTCTGTGCGTGGGGAACCAGATTGAGAATTCTGCCTCTCTAATGGACTAGAGCCGTACAGCGCAGCAAAATCTTGTGTGGGATTGTCTTTCAACAAGTTCATCAACATGGGATGATTCTTAGTGTTGCTTGCAGGAGAGGATGTTGGTGGTGGAGTTTGGTGGGGTGCTGGTGCATTTTGAGAGCTGGGACTCGAACCCACACTTCCAGTTATCTGTAACAGACTTGTGAGTATGGGATTCTGGGTGACTTTGCTGTAATCATCTGAATGACCTTGACCTTGTTGTTGTTGCTGCAACTGTTGCTGGCTAGCTGCCCCTCCTTGGGTTAGACACTCTGATCCTTGGGGTTGCCTCTCTGTTCGAGAAATGCCAAACAAAGAGGTACTTGGACCTGTGAAATTTGGTCCCCCAGGGGGTCCTCCTCCAGTTGGTGTGTTGCCTCCTGGCAGCCCAGACAGTCCTATAGGGTTTGTTCCATCGCCTGCTGCTATGTTGTAAGTTGGACTACCAGAGGGTGGCAGGTTATTCTTCACCATGATCTCGACTGTCTGTGCAATCAGTGAGAGGGCTGGAGTGTCTGCCTGAATGGTCTCTGCCTTCCTCCGAATAGCCCGCATGGTTACAGGGATGGACATGCATCTATAAGAAGATGTAAACAATTGCCCACATTAATGCTGGAAAACATAATGCACATTATATATTTGTATATATGTATTCTAGTAGCTGAACGATTAAAGAATCAGCCAGGTAATTTGGTCAAGCTTTGACATTTCCAATGAACTGGCATCAGCCAGTTCATTAGAACTGGCTGCGTTCATGCCACAAATAAAATGTCTGCAGACTTATCAGCATGCTGGGAGAAATTCATGTACACTGAAAATTACAGTGTACGAATGTGCAAAATTATTTTTAGTGCATCAGTGCGAGTGGCTAACTGGGATGCATATTTTTAGCACCGGGACAGAGCAGTGAGTGAGACTGGCAAAACTGGAATTAGTTATAATGTTCATACTGCAGCTTCTCCCCTGTGTCTGTCTGTTGGTAGAGATCAGCTCCTCCACACAGATCAGACAGCCTGCAGAGGAGTGTTAATCGCTTTTAAGCCCAAGTCATTATGCTTGACATGTAACTGTACATGTGATAAAAGAACAAAAAAATACCACTATAAATAAATAACATAAAATAATTTAGCACAATATGGGTTAAACAAGCCCAACCACTCAAAAAAATAAACATCCAATGTCTCCTAAAAATCCCTGGAGTCTCCCACAAGTTTTAGCAGACTGAAGTACATTTTTATTATCATTCCTTATAGCAAAGCTGATGAGTCCTTCATGGATAGTTCAGTGTGTAGATCATTTGTGTTTCCAAGTTTTGTTTAACTGAAATACTTGATATTACTGAGACATTCATAACTTTCATAACTAATTAAATGTGATGCAAAAAGAAAACAACCTCAGCATTAATATCATTATTATTTATTGGCCATCTGCCTCCCTACTCTCTAAAGATTGGCATCAGCCACTGAAAAAACATACTCGGCGACCACCAGTGCATTAACAAGGAATTCAACTCACCTCTGGACTACTTTGGTGATGAATTCATCAGTGCAGATCAGAGCATCCGATAGTCCTTTATATAGCTTGCAGGATACCTGTCTGGAGTCAATCACCTCCATCACCACTAGAAGTTAGACAAAAACAATTCACATTAACAACAGGTTAAGTGATTCTATAATTTTGTGATTTCAATAAAACTCAAAGTATTGTCAACGTATGCAAGATTACTGAGATTTTGTAAATGTGACGGCTTACCACAGACTAATGATTCATTGACTGGATGCTGAAAAGAGACGCTGAAACTTGAGTCAGTAAGAGGACAAACTTCAAACTGAAGCAGGCCTGCAGTGTCTGAGGGGAAAAAACAACATGTCAAATGTAATTTAACATATCAACCAAAAAAACAACATGAATACGTAGTGAATTGACCAAATACACTAAATCAGAAGTTACAGTCACCTTCTTTGATGGAAGTTCGTCTCACACAGCTACCAATCAGGGTGTTATAAGCTGCCTGGTGACGGATGATATCCAATAAGAGTGGAACTTGTGCTGGATGGCGGAATGGGATTTTGGACACCAGTGCTCCCTGTAGAGAGCGACCATCTTGCACCGGGGCATCTCCATTCAGGAAGTAACAGTGCTGTTGATCTGGTAACAACTATAAGAGAATAAATAAAAATCTAGTTACATGTTGAAATGTTCATGTTAGCTGAATAGAGTATAACAAAATGATTCAGTGTGTATGGCTGTACTGTGTTTATCTGCTCACAGAATAGAAGTGCATGTTGTGTGAAGGTGGTGATGTGGAGCTGCCTTCCTCCAGAAGCTGGAGTTGGCTCTGGACGATTAACTGGTAGAGTGGTGAAAGGCTGGGGGACGCCTCAAATACTGGAATTGCTGTGACAATATTGAAAAAAGTTGTAAGTCCAACTTGATTAAAATCATTTATTAGAGTCCTTTAAGTACAGAGTTACGACTTAATACAGTATTCATGAGGTAAACTCACAAGTAGCGGTGATCATCCTCTGAATAAAGGACAGTGAGAAAGGCATAGGGCGGTTCATCTTGAGGAAAAAACAAGCTGGCAGATCCACGCAGTTGGAGTTAGTCACAGTGGAAAATGAAGGTGTCCTGAAATACACAGAAAATTATCATCAGCTGTCTCTTTCAGTCCTTTATTTCTACATAGTGGCAGTTTTCATAATCAATTGAGGGAGTTTCAGTGCAGGATTTTATAAGTTTCCTGACAAAATGAGCTACACTTTCTTACCCCTTGTTGTCCACTGGGTGGGATCCAGTGATGAGTGGTGCAATTGGGAGCTTGTAGATGGCAGAGGTTCCCTCAATCGTCACAGAGACACTGACACCCAGAGAGCGTGGCACTGCAAAAATCCAATATCGCATTTAGAGCGACAGGTGACATAAGTCACGAGGACAATTACAATGCTAATATGAAATGCACAGATCATATGGTTAGTGTAGTGTGCAGTGTTGTTCATCTTTTATGTGAACAAATGTCGCCCATGTCCTCCAAAAATATACCATTGTTGTCTGAAAGGTTGAGCTGTGAGCCTGTTCCCTCCTCAAATATGTCATAAGGGGACACGTAACACTGAAGAGAAACAAGATGGCCACCACTCCTGGCTGTTAGCAGACCCACACTGCCATGTAGAATGGTCTCCACTGTATTCGCATTGGTTGCTAACCTAGAAAACAAACACAACCAAATGTTACTGAATTACAAAAAAACACACTCAATTCAGCTTTTTCACTTCTAATTTGTAATTTATACCACATGTTACATACATATTTTATGATGCATTTTCCGTTAGGTTTGAAACACACTCCTGAGCCTATTATTTGACAGTAAAATGTGAAATAGTTTGTGTGACATGCAAGCTTTTAAAGAATTTAAAGCTGGCCTGGATCTGAAATCCCAAGCTCCACAGACTGTACACATCATTTATTGCACTGGCAAAGAGCAGCTCTGAGCATCAGTCTTGTAATATTTATTTTAGTTGGGATTGATTAAAAAGACATATTGCTAATTTTTATGCAGCTTGTTTGAAACTCATCAAAGGCAGATATGTCTGAATAAAACTGTGAGAAACACTGACATAAAATAACGAAACGTATAGCTCTAACAACTAGATGAAAACAAAAGCAATCTTACATATACCCTGTCTAAAAAGGTCCGAACTGAATCTTAGGGTCTCATTTAGAAAACTGACCAAAATTTACTGCAAACTTTATTAAACAATATACCACAGCTCCCCAGCAGTGGATAAACTAGTGGCCCCAAAACACCAAAGAATATGACCTAACAAAAAGACATATTTTTAACTTACCTAAACATGTGCATCATCTTGGTGAGATCAAGCTCCAAAGACTGCAGTGCTATATACATCTTGGTTTTCAGTTTACTGTGAGACATAAATCAAGTGAGACAATTATCTAAAAGTAATTAAAACAATCCTCTAGCTTTAGCCAGATATTCTCATAACTTACAAGTGTACTTACTTATCCCCAGGGAGCTTGTATAAGTCGACCAGTCCTTTCAGATGTTTGGAAAACTCTTCAAAGTTCTTCTCCCTGGTGAAAGAAACAACTTTAAGACAAATGCAAATAGGTACTGCTGGTGTTGATACAGAAAAAAACAAAGCTGTAGCTACCTGCTTATGGAAGTGTGTGGTTCCAACTTACCTCAGATGTTGAATCAGCTCAGGACAGCTCTGTGACCGGAAGGCAAGAGAAGAATGATTTATTAAACTTTTAAGGTCTACATTAATGTAAACAGATAATCAATTTAAAGACATGAGATAGTTTTGTTCTCTTAGAGAACCATTCAAATAAATTCTTAACAACTACAGAATTTATGATTAACAATGACCACAACTCTTTTTTAACTCAGCTCTATGAGCCTTATGAAGGTTAGATTAAACTGACTGTAGGATTTTCTCCCTGATGAGCCACTTTGACATCCACTAGGTCGCCATTGGGGTCCAGCTGCACCTCCACATAAAACATATCTGATGTGATGTAGCACTCTGTCCCTGATGGGCTGAGGTGAGAGCCAAGCCTACAGGGACAAAAAACCAAACATAAAAGAGAAATTACATTAAGATTTCTGCGAGTGCTGGTTTAACACCTGCTCAGTAACCTGTTTCACTCTATTTAAAGATTTTAGTATATCAAGCAAGTGACTGTATTTGCTGAATTAGTCCACAAGAGATAACAAGGTAGAAAGTCCAAATAATAACAACAATCTTTCATTCTCTAAGTCTAAGTTCCTCTATATTAAATTTCCAAGATGACCATGTTGAGAGAAATCTGATAAGAGGATGAGAAAACATGATCAAACTCACATGTTTTGTCGAGCAATGGATTCTAGACGATCTGTCATTGAGGACAGCGATGAGACTAGAAAAAAAGGCAGAAGAGAAACTTTAAACAACTTTAAAAATCATATAAAGTTCAAACGTAGCATGCTGCACTCAATTAAATTTTATTTGTATAGCACCAAATCACAACAGAGGTCTCAAGGGACTTTACAGTGTAACTCAACAGACCTTCCTAAAACACTATTTTGGTAACTCTGGCCTTTCCCTAACTTAAATACAGTTATGTCTTTGTCTAATGGTGGAAAATAAGTCACTTTAACGGCAAAAGTCGCACTGCTCTCCTTATGCTTTCTGTTCTATGAGGTGACAGCCTCACCTTTCAGTGCTCTCTGCAGGGTCTCCAGGCACGTGAGCAGGAGCTGGTGACCTGCAGAATTCATTGCACCACGTTTTTCCTGGGAAACAGTTCAAGGAAAAACAGTGAAATAACAAAATAGTTTAGAACAAATAAGTGTTAATAAGTGCACTGGCTTAGTCAGCACAACAGGTTGGACATTTAAATGATTAAACTGTAGTTACACAGGCTTAGGAGAGATGATTTTACAGGAAAAACGTATTTAGAAAATAAGTAATTAATTGCTATAAATGTATAGAATTTGAAAACAGGTTCATAGTATGTCTCTTTTGTGGGTAGCAAGGCTGGCACTGCTGGGTCACTATATGCATTACATGTGTCCTCGTGGCATATTTCTAAGTCTTAAGAATTTGCTAGTTCAAATGTAATTGCTTAGCTAAAGATGCACAAAACTAATTAATCATTTTCAAGACAATAACAAAACCATTTTCCTTTTCTTTTTTTTGTGACCTAAATTTAGCGACTACAACTATGTTCCTACTTTCTCCTAGTTCAATCCAACTGAACTTTAACATGAGAGATAATGGCTCATACTATCACTCTAGTGAGAAAGTTTGGGGATGTCCTCTTGCTCATCAAGTACAGTTTATTGCATTTTGTGATGTAAGGAAATTACTAGTTATTTTTAGCAACTTGTTCTTGCCTTGTTTGTTCTGGTCTGATGGGCATCCAGCCTGTTGTAATTTGTTTAGTTAGTTAAAGCACAACCAGGAGCAGTGACAACTAATCACCAGGCCCATTATCTCTGTAAGAGAATGATGTCTCAGTCTCACCATCGCCTGACGCACAACCTTGCAAGTCTCCTGCCATGGTCGTGAAGCATTGTGTTTGGCATGGAGCCTCTCCAGCAGAGCAGCCATGCGGCTTTGTTTCTCTGCTTCTAAAAGAAGAAAAAAGAAAGAAAAAAAAAGGTTAAAAATTAAGTAACAAAAAAGGTTTTTAACATTATACAAGAATTAGAAGTTGTCTGATTATTGGAATGATTATGATCATGTTAATACATTTAGCTAGAGTCAAAGTACTGACTACCATTTTATTAGGTACACCGGGTTACAATTTAATCAACCATGTAATCATATTCTCATATTTTATGTTTTAAGGTCTGCTGTTTGTGATCTCAATAAATTCTAAATAAATACCTCTCTGTATAGTGCAGTGCCAAAAGTGCAAAATGATTACTGAAGTTGAAACAGCACCACTTTACAACATTGCATTCTTCATAAAGGGAGACTTTATGGTAGGACTCAATTAGGCAAAATAAAAGCCAAACACTTCTCTAAGTACTCCAAAGTGTATTTCACATTAGCTTTCTGTAAATTCTGATTAATCTGGACATCAATATGATTTGTGACTAGGCCTCAAAAAACACTTGGAAATACTTTGTTTTATGTCCATTGTTCGCTCATAAGTTCTTAAAACGTTCCTAGAAAAACACACATCTTAGCACCAATGACAAGAAAATTGTTGAGACTGTTAGTGCTTAGTTTGCTCACTCATTTTCACAAAAACATGCACTATTAAGCCCCTTAAATTACACTTATTGTATGTTACATTTTAAATGTACAACATATACAATCTGGTGTCTTCTGAATGACAGTCTAAAGGCTTGTGCTAGATTCAGCAATACCTATAAATGTACCCACTGATCACTTTGTTTATCTGCAACAGGGTTTGGGTTTTAACACAGTTTTGCTTATGAACCAGGAACTTCATATATCCAAACTACATTGTTCTTTGCATACACATTAGTAGGAAATTAAGAAGCAATTTATGATTTATAGTGTCGCAAAGACGTAAATCATTAAAATCGCATCATATGCAAATAACTAGAAAATTCGCATCCCGATCACCACTGTCAGTCAATGTTTTGTTAGCACAAGCTTAATCTGTCATAATGAGCTACTACAGTTTTATAACTTTACAGTTCATATTTGGTCGGTAGGACAGCTTTTAGGAAACAATAAAACTACTAATCATAATTAGGCAAAACATGGAGGTGCCAATGTAAAGATTTTAACAAGAACGTTAAGTTAGTTCGTGTTTGCAGGAGTGTAAGGATAACAAATTGCTAAGAATTAGCTAGCTCATAACAAGGAGCTCGCTAAGCTAGCCAGCTGCTACAAGCTAACTAAAACAACAGCCTGTCCAGTGCTTTTCAGCCTGTTTGTATGTGTCAACGCTGAAAGTTGAAATGACTCACACAGCTGCAAAACAAAACCAAACTAGTTAGCATGTCAACCTGACACAAAAGTAATAACGTTACACAGTCGGCTAAGTTAGCCGTTAGCCGCATTTAGCCTGTGTCGCCTTGTGCTGCAGCACAGATCATAATAATAGTAGAAATCAGTGAGACAAACAAAGTCGTAACACTGGTCGTGTTCGTACCTGTCACCTCTTCAGTTTTAGCCCGATCCCCATGAGTCTGATTCCCTGCTTGCTGAACCGAGAGAGAAAGTTCTCTCGCAGGGCTAGCGCTCTGCATAGAAACACCAGGCCCCGCCGCCATTGTCCCCCGCTCCCTTCTTGGTGTCCCCGGTTCAGTTTCCCCGCTTCACCATCAACAGTTCCGCCTGATCTGCACAGAAAAACCACAAACTATCTGACTTTAGTCCATCTTACATATAGTTTACTTCACAAATTTAGCTTTAGAATAATTGTAGTCTTATGCAGTTCGTGTAACGTTAACTTTTTATAGATATGCTTTAAAATGAGATAAAAAGTCTTTTTCATTTTTTCCATTATTGCACAATTGTTACTTAGAATTTAGAAATAAATCTAAGGACACACGTCCTTTTTTTTATTTATTCATTTAAAACCTAAAAACAAGTCTGATAGCTTAAAAAAAGACAATCATCTGTAGAAGACTGCAGGTGGCGTTAGATCGCCTCAAATAAATGATTCATGATTTGCCAAGAGCAACAAACAGCCAAAAACCCAGAGAAGGTTGAAATGATGTTAATCGACTTCAAAAACAGAACATGCAGTAGCCTACCGACCTTATTAATATTTTTATACTTTTATACTATAAGTAGTATAATTTATAGGTTCTGCACCCAGATGTGTAAAGCAGTCACATGATGTGATAGGCCTAATTAAAAAGTACATAAAAAAGATTTTAACAGCAAAAGCAGTCATGCATTTGCACGGGATACCACACATGAACATACACACACCTGAGCCTATTGTACAGCTGAGCCTGTGGCAATGAGTGCTCTCTAGGGAGGATTTTCCCACCAACCATTATGACCTGCCTAGGAGAGGGAGCAGGGGTGTGTGCATGAATAAGTGCATTTGTGCATATGCAAAAAGATATTTGTGAACATGGGTTTAAAAAGCGCACACACACACACACACACACACACACACACACGCAGGAGATAGCTATAGACAGCAGTAGAGATGGAGAGGGACCAGATTGGCATCGTCTGAGACAGTAGACAGACCCACAGATAGACATGAGAAAAGAGGGGAGGTGCTGCTATGTAATTGATGTGCCCACCAGGAGCTTTAGCTGGCTGCCTGGCATGGAAGAGGAGGTGGGCACCGCTGCCAAGACAGCAGTAGGAGAAAGGAAAGGGAGGCACGGGCCTTGGGGAGCACAGTAGTGTGCTGAAACCATGCCCATCAATCAGAGGCTACTTCACCTTGCCATGCCAAGCGGGACCCCCCTCTGTGCCGAGGGAAGGGGTGGCACAGGGAGTGAGGCTGGCACCGTTGCTAAACCTTCTCTAATCCTCCTGGTGGGTGTATCAGTGCCATGTCTGAATGGCAGTAGAGTGGGCAGAGCCAGACATGGCAAAAAGAAAAGAAAGTTCAGCCCCTGTGCTGAAAGAGGTGTCACTGCAGGTGGCTGACATCATGATGTTGAAATGTTCGTATTATTTCAGATAATGACTAAAGGGCCCACACATTCTTAGTACTCTCTCATTTATAGCTTTGTTAAACACTTCTTTATGTGAGAAATGTAGACCACTTAATTATGTAGGATATATTGTTTGTAATTCCGTGATTAAGCTGCTTAAACTTTGATTGTTTTATAATGAAAAGATATTCTTGCAACAGCATTTTTTACCACATTGACTGTCACGAAGTAGTGTAAATCCCTGATGCCACAACACAAGGGACCCAGTTAGACTGCATGAAGCATCAAATTCATATTTAATTCTCATTAAAAAAATCCTCCAATCTTCTCTATATATTTTGTAATGGTCAAATTAATACACACACATTTGAAAATATATTAATCTGCATACACACATGCATCCGTATACACACCTGTTTTTAAAGATCTACATACGGTCTCTCTAACACTGTAACTTGGATGGTGTAATGCTGCATATCTGCCTACATACAGAACCCACGTATACATCAGACAAACAAATCTAATATTATTAATGATTTATTCTTACTTTTGAAAATGTTATGGTATTGAAGCAGATGAATGTGCAACATAAACACATGTATTTGATTTCCTCTACACGTTTCCAATTGGATTTCCACACAGGGGATGGAGCTGTGTGAACAGCTTGGCAACCTTATTGAGTGCTTTGAAGTTTACTACCCTCCTTTTTTCACCGTGTCTCGTGTGAACTCACATTTTACCTGCTCTGAGTAAAGATAGCCCAGTTGATGCATACACACCTCCTGCACAATTCATGGCTATGAGGCAAATTAACGAGACAATGCAAAGCAAACCACAGATTTGCACTGTGGTTTTTGCAAGCATTTTCATTAAGCTGAGTCTTCTACAAATGTGCCAAACAAAATGAACCAACTGAGCTTTTTGCTTTTCACCTATCGTACAAGTTTGAGATCACTGAGCCTGAAGGCTGGAAGCAGTCCAGAAAACAGTGAAGCATTATCAGGATACAGTTTCTGCTTCTTTGGCACTGAGTGCCTTGAAGTGCAAGGGCAGCTGGGAAGACTAGCTGGGAGGGTGGTAGAGGGAGGGAAGAGCAAGAGACAGAGGGAGAGGGAGAGAGAAAGGAGGGGTCGGCCCTATAGGACCATTTGTGATGAGGCTCATTTGCACAACGGCACTTAATTGGCTACAACAATTAATTAATGTGTTGGAAAGTTGGCACAAAAAGTTCATTTAAGAGGGTTTTAATAAGCAATTAGGGAGAAGTAACCAGCGAGGTAGAAGCATGCACAAAAAAAGATGTGAAAAACTCTGAAAGTATCAACTCCAGCTAGGACTTTTTGGAAATAATGTGCCATATCTGGAAACCATGATGTGGTTTGCTATTACGGGTAGATACTGCGCATCCCATTGTGAGTACTGATGAATTTAAAATACATTATTTTTACCCCATACTTTTACAACCCCAACTGTTCATGGCACCCACTTTCCAAAAACAGCATTGTCTCCTCTCCCCTTCATTCTCCCTCCCACTGTCTGCCTCTCTCTCTCTTTCTCACTCTGTGTATGAAATATCGCATGACTAATGAGTGGAGCAGGTTGAAATCCTGGGGAAGATGTCCTTGGAAGACGAATGCATTTTCAGCAGAATAATTAACTTAATTAACAAATTCACATGCATATTCATCAGCCTATTAATGTCTCCTCTGCGCGGCTTGATGAGCAGTGGGGTAATAACCATCTCATTTGCATAGCCTGTTCACACGACACCCTGTTTAAAGACAAAATAAGGGAAGGAAGAGCGCAGGAGGAAGAGGGAAGAGAGAAATTAGAAAAGGAGACAACAAATAGAAAACAAGGGAGAGGCACAGCGGGGTAACACACAGAGGTGAGGAAGTGACGTGGGCTGATTGGAAAGATGCAAACGGTTTATCTGACGGATGGGTGACATGAGTAGGGACGGCAAACATGAGCCCCAACAGATTGACTCGGTCTCCCTCTTTCTCTTTCTCATCCCTCCAGTCAACCTTGTAAGCCATCTTCCCCCTCCTGCTGTTCCATCATCACCATTTCCTTGCATCCATGCCACAATATTCTTCTCTCAAAGCTAAAATAAGTGGGGGTTTTTTTATACGTGTGGTTTAATGGCCCTCTTAGCCATATATCCATTTCAGAGCACGATAATATCAGCCATCAGATGTTTATCTTGGTAAATTGTTCTTGTTGTCTTCTTGTTCCGTGTGCCCTCTCCATGTTTGTCTCCCTCTCTGTCTGTCTCGTTCTCTCCTTCCTACAGTCTCTCAGGGGGAATCTTCTTGGCATTGCTCCACTCCTTTCTTCTCCACTGCCAGGCTGCTGCTGCCGTCTCTACTCTGTTACCACTGTCTGCAAACAACCTGGTGCTCCTAGCAACGCCACCTCTCTCACATACACTCCACATGGCGGTCCGAATGGCGTGTGTGTGTACTAAACACACACACACACGCACACACACAGAGCTCGTGTTTACTGTGGGTTTATTGCCACTCTTATATTGGTGTATGTTTTATCTTAAATCCTGGATCTACAACATGTAAGCCTAATGTTTATTCTGCCACTTCAAAAGAAAACAAAAAGAAAATGGCAAATGCTGTTACTACTTCTGTCTGTTCTCAAGAGCCGACTCTTAATAGATCACATAGTTTGAAGTCAGTATTATAGGTTTTAAAAATATTCCTCATCAACTAATCAGCAGCATTTAAATTTCAATCTATAACTATGGGTTGTAGGTTGCTTTATGCATGGAGGTGCATGCACCTGAAATGGTTTCTCATGTAGACTAACATGGATGACCGACGGTCAGCAGGTTTTTACTACACACAGGAGAAATTAACCCTAAACTGTAGGTGACGCGCCACAAAATCTACTTCAAATATGTATTTGTCAAACAACCGCTGCCGAATGTGGCTGAAGACTTGGACACGACGCGTTGTTTCTTCCATCAAATTCTTTTGGGGGGGCTTTCGATTTGTTCTTGTCGGCCAAGTCATGATCAGATGCTTCCTCGGAGGCATGTAATACTCTGGCAGCTTTTTTTCTCTTCTGTCCTCGGCATTCATTTGAAAATGCAAAAAATGTGCAAGAACAAACTGAGAAAGTGACCAGTCTTATTAGCAATTGTTTTGATACAAGTTTCGTTCTTCTGTCTGAAGTGGGTAAAGTCTCCCCGATGAGACGTTACAATCTTGTGTTGCGTGAAGGGCAGAGCTGTCCCCTATTTGCTGACTGAATAAAATATGATAACATCACTCTATTGACAATGAGGGGCTTGAATAAAATTGTACAACTGAGCAACATTTCATACAAAGATTGCAGCTGCAGTGCAAATTTGTTCAGTTTAATTTCACTGTTCTCAGTGTTCTGCAGTATACTGTAGTATTCTATAGTATATTAGTATATATTGTATTAATATAACACATATTGTGTATACATAAGCGATGTGTTTCAAGGTAAGCTACAAAGTGACAATCTGAAGCTTCTGAATGAGTTTAATTTGAATGTTTATTTATGTGTCCAACTGCAATGGTTGACTTTGAGTTAACAGGTAATGGTTTCCAAGTGGCCTTTTTTAGTTCTTGCTCAATGGGATTGGTGCAGAAAAAGAGAACTATACTCACATACTAAAACATGAAGTGTTTACAGTCTCTCACTCTTGTCAGGTCAGCTTGAGCTCAGGCTGTTGGGTAGCAGTCGTGAGTGGAAGAGGTAGGAAAGGCGATTGAGATACAGAGCATTAGCTGGTGTCAGGAGGAAATTAAAGGCCAGATCGCTTTCTTAATCAGAGCACAAGCGCTGCGTTAAGAAGGAATTAGGTCGACAGCTGCTGTGTCGCTGCTTACCTTGCTCTCGCTCTCTCCCTTCCTAATAAACACACATGTTCTTCACACACTCTCATTGTAATTCTCCTTTTTGTTTCATTCTTTTACCCTCTTGCTCTAAACTTTTTTTCTTTATTGTTAGTCGTTTTTAGCCATTCCCCTGGGTTGTCACTTTTTGTTTCCCTACTAGCACTATCTCTTGGGCTCTCTTTGCATATCCAGTTCCCTCCACCTCCCCCCCTCCCACACACCCGAGAGCTGAGTTTTGGCTGCTTGTCAGCACTGGGCACACACTCACAACACACTCTCACAAGCGAAAACTTAACGAAAATAAAATATTCTACAAAATGTGTTGATAAAAATATGGAGAAAAAGAAAAGACAAAAGAAGAGAAGAGAAAAGTGATGCATGATGGATGGAGATAGTTTTTGGTTTGGTTCCAGGAGGCTCAGTAATACCCCTGTGGCTGATGGATGAGCTGTCATCATTTAGCTCTTCCATGTACACCTGAGATGAATGGACAAACAGCAGTGGCCACTTCAATGTCTATCCATCTTCTTCTGTTTAGATACATTTTGCTTTCTGTAGTTGTTCCTAGCACTCATCAGAAATGATTTTTTGAAGACTAGCACCATTATTTTTAGACCAAAGTTGCCAGTAGCCAATTTTTTTTGCCAGTATTAACTGTATTTTTAATTTGATAATTTAATGCCAAAACGTGGCAATAATTCCAGTGTTTCCCAAGATTTGTATTATGCTGGAATGATTAAAACTAACTCTAAATCACCATGGGAAACCTGCTAACGTTCTAATTATACAAAGGGTGGCAGTTGGCTAACCAAAAAAAAAAAAAAGTAGACCTCATGTGCAGAATCAGTATGAAGTTATCAGGGTAGAGGAACCTCCACTCTACAGCATGTGGGTACTATGAACAATATCTGATAAAAGCCCATACTGGCCCACGGCCAATCAACATGTCCGTCACAAATTTATGCTGAAACGTGCATATGTGACACTTCTAGTCCATATTTCCAGCTCCCACATGTCTTTTCACATACAGAAACAGGGAAGCTTGGTCACTAAGGTCAGGAGTCACTCCACTTTTTAATTTGGCAAATGCAGCGTATCAATTTTAATTTGTTGCTTTAATCAGTTGAATCAACTGGAATGACCCTGAACCTGATTGCCAGCGTCTTTTCGGAGACTTCAGATTTTCTGGCATATTGCGCAGATCATAACCAGACTGTATAGATATCACAACCGAGCGACAGGACTCATTATTCGGGCATGTATTCCCAGTGTTTTTTTTTTTTTTTACTTTCCAGTCATACTGTGATGAATTAGTTGTGCGGTGTCTAATTTTAGAAAAAAAAAAAAGAATACTTTATTTTGCACCTTGTTTTAAACATGAAAAGAATATGTTTTGTGTCAGCATATGCACAGATAACCAGAAATACTATGAACTGCCTTTATGAAGTCATTAAGTGCATCTAGTCCATATTAACTCACCTTTCTGTAGCAACGACACACTTTGGAGTGAAACTCCTGTGTATCCTCTCTGAGGGAAAAGGTTTAAAAAACATTTAATTAGGTGTTGGCATGGCTTCACTTTTAGCCTGGAGGTATTGGAGGAGATTTTACAGACTTCATCCCTATTAGTGCCTCGCAGATTAAACATTCATGAGAGCAATCAGCAGACCCTATGTGTTCTCTCTCACTATACAACTTCATCTGTAGCTTGTGTGCAGCGCCACATTCGTGTAGCATGATGTTCTCGACTGGTGCACTTAATTGTTGCATTATACTGTCGCTTTATCGTGCGGATGCTGTGGTGAATTGTGTGTCTGTCAGACATAATGTAGTACATTCAGATGTAATCCACTATAGGTGCGCCTGAAACTGATTAATGTGCACGTGAATTTTAAAATCGTCCTCTTTGGTGGTGCTTTGGAGTCAGCCTAGAGAGGTGTCGTATGGTTAGGATGGTGCAGCAAGGCGGTGGAGGTTTGGGGAAGTAGGGTGGGCTGGTGTTGGGGGGATGGAGTGGGTGGGTGGGGGGGGGGCAACAGATGGTACGCCACGCTGCGAGGGACGTCGGCTGCCACGGGTGGGGAGGGAGGTGGAGTGGGGGCAGATAAATGGGGATGGGAGGGGGGACTTTTCCCCAAAGTGCCAGCAGGGATGACGAGGAGGGGGACTAGCATGTGAGTGTGTTTGCATGTTTGTATGAGCGTGCCTGCGTGTGCATGTGTGGAAGGAAGAGCCACACTCAGACTTTAGTTTCTCATCCAGTGAGGTGAGAAGCCTTTGCCTCAGTGTTTCATGCCCACTCCGTCTGTCTATCTGTGGAGAAGAGAGTGATGACTCCCCACGCGCCAGTACACAGCTAGTTCACAGGCATCAGGACTGTATGAAGATGATGTTGAAATTACTCATAACCCAGTTGTTGTGATTAACTACAAATTGTGATCTTCACGTCAGACGCCATAAATCAGCCTCGAGCAAAACGGCCATATGTGAGGGGAATTTAATAGCTCTCGTTTGATTTTTGTGCTTCTTTGTCCAAAGTTGTATTTCATGCACTGAAAGCTGCTGAGCCAGTGGCAGCGAAACTGAAACTTATCTTCGCTATCCTGCATCGCTCCCCATCATCACTCCCCACCGTCCGTGCCTCTCTCCTCTTCCACAACACCTATGCGTGCACAGACGGCACACATGCTCACACACATGCACACACCAACCCCCAATTACAGTGGCTGCCTGTAAACACACCAGCTTCAGTGGTATATATGGTGCTGCCTATTGAACAGATGTTGTGGAATTTAAGATGCAAAAGCACCCCTCCACCACCCCCCTATCCAACACACACAAACCCTCACTGTCTCCCTCCCCCCCAGCTGGCCCTGCCATGAACGTGCCATGTGGCGCTCCATTCCCCCTGGCACTCTGACTCTGGCTGTGCCAACTCTGCTGCGTCTGGCCTCCGCCAACTGGAAAAACCAAGAAAACAGCAGACTCAAACTGGACTGTTTCTTTGTGTGTCTGGAGCTGTGTGTGTCTGTCTGTCTGTGTGTACCTGCAGAAGTACAAGACAAGTGCAAAACTTGAGCTGTCAGTTATTGCAACAGCTATTTATGTAGAACTGAGGAGAAAAGAACCTGACGTTATATTTTCCAGCGTAAAAATGTGCTGTACAGTTAAGCAGAAGATGAGAAAACGTGCGTGTGTGTGTGTGTGCATTTGTGAGTTGTCGTACCTTTTGTATGCCTGTGCAGGTGTACGTGTAGGCAGCGTGCACGGCATGTCACGGTGTCCGTACAAGCTGGTTATGAATCCACTTGGGAATGGTGGTGGAATTCCTGTTACCATGGAGACGTTCAAGCTCATCTGTAATAAAATTTCAACTTGAGAGAGATTAATTCAGGGGAAAGTGTTGATTTATTCATCCTGGTGGATACAGATGCACTTCCTCATTCGCTCTGATGTTGACTGTGATGGCTGCCCATTTGCTGACTGGTTTTTCATTTTTCAAGCCGTGTCGCTGATGAGATGTGGCTGCGGCAACTGCTGCTGTGCTTTTCTATCTTCATCACAGGATAAGTTACAGGAGAAGTCTGGTGACGTTTCCTATTTCTGCCAAAAAACCCAATGAAAATATAAAACCAACGACAAAATGAGCCTAATAATACTATTTCTTGTGTAGTCTGACGTTGCTTTGTTGTCCATTATCAATCAATATTATTAATATACACCACAAACTAGTGACATTAAAATAATATTTTTTTGTACATTTGGTCCTGGTTCTCAGAATAAAATTGTTCTTTCAAAGTAAAAGCATATATTTTTGTTATGTTCGCTAGTTATGTTCTTGAATTTAAAAAACGTTTGCTGATAATATGTGTCCAAATTAACCTCATGGTATCCATCCTGGATGCACCAATGATGTATTAATGTGTTCGTATGCACAATCATGCGTTCAATACCAATCATGTGTCTCTGTCTGACCCTCAAATTTCCCTTTAATTCAATGGATTTCCCCCATGTGGTGATGGGAAGTCAGAGCACCTCTCTTCATTCCTCTCCTGTTAATCTCTTTTAATCTGAGGAACCAGACATGGACTGCTATGTCAATAACTCAGTTCAAGGCTACCACAGGGACACACACTCTATTCTGTTTACTTCTTCTGGGCACCCACGGAGTAGTCAATAGAGATGAGTAGGCAAAGCAAAAAATAAAGGAAGATGGAGAGAGGTCGAGCACAAGGTGGAGAGTAAAAGAAGAAGAGAGAGTGGAGAAAGTGGGCACGGAGTCATTGGCAGTGGAAGTATGAGGAAGGCAGTGACATGTAGGTTTGACTTCATATAAAGCAGTAATTATGTTATTAAAATCAACAGTACCAACTAATTATCAAGACACTATTGCCATGTTAGTCATTTGCTACTTTACATAACATGTCGCAGCTTGAATTATCAGGCTTTGGCAAACTCATAATCAGGGTAAAAGTGATTATTAGCAGCAATTATCTCACAATGCCCTACATCTCTAAGCAGGATTATGTACTCAAAATGATAATTTGTTTCACATAGAGGTAAAACAACCAACACTTGTCTAGTCAGAGAGCGCTTGTACTGTTTCTGAGAAGATGAAGCTGAACATTGGGTATACACATGGTGACATATTTACAGTTACGGTGATTTTATGACATTTAAATAATAATCAGCTCTATTTTTCCTTAATGATGCGAATATATATATATTTATTCTTTACTGTTATCTAGCACACACAGATATGATAAATATCTATGTGTTCTATGTGTTCGATGTCTTTGAATTCAGTGCAGAACTGGGAGATACAGAATATGAGTTAATAAATGAGTCTTTGAATACAAGTGTCTCCCTCTCACACTCGAAGTGAACAAACAGTATAGACTTTATATTAGTTAAGTAGATAACTAAATGTTTTACTAACATATTTTTCTGTCTTAGTTTTTGCACGTACTACAGTCTTTGTGGTGGATAATTTAGTAATGAGGATTTTAAAAATGTACAATTTAAGGCTGAAGCTGCTGAGCAATAATAATTAACTTCTTATAAATAACTTAAATAAATCACAGTTTAATGCCACTTAAGAAGAAACTAAAAAAACCCAGCTTAGTGTAACTGTAAAAAGCTGACAAGTAAATACATAAAAATAATTGCTAGTATATAATAATAAGTATATAATTGTAAATGTGATTTTAAAAACAGTATTTGATACCTCTATGTCAAATTATGCTATCATAAATTTTAAATAACATACATGATGTCATGCAGTAACTCATTTTACAGTAAAATAAGCAAAAGAAATGAAGACAATATGAACTCTGCAAACAAATGTTTTATATGCACACCAAGCACATGGACAAATGGAGGTCAGACCCACACAAAGTTGAAACCTGTGGGTGGCTGCTAAGTCAAGGCCAGCCACCAAAGACATGTGTGTGTGTGCGTGTGTGTGTGTGTGTGTCTTCACATGTGAGGGGACACTGTGTTAGTCTCTGTATGTGTGAGAGAGTTTTTAAATTCAGTGACAGCTGTTCATTAGTCCATTACAACCCCACACTGCTGATTCCTCAATGCAGCACACAGCAGCAGAATGGCACACGAGACGTAGCTGCAGAAAAACATTTTTATTTTGTTAGTCTTCATTCTGGAGATTTCTGTTTTCTTTATACATATATATTTAGAATACAAGTATATGTTTTATTATGTAATGTGGTTTGGAAACCACTACATGATTACATCATGTAGATGTGCTGATGCATCAAGGTGAGATCCAGTGCATTTTTGTTTGGGCTTCTCCAGGTGCTGCCCTTTGTTTCTATACTCAGCCTTAATCGGCAGCTGTGACTGAGCCATCCTTCCTCTGTGACTTCAGGACAAACTGTTGCTGGTCACTTACAAATGCATCACTTCTTATGACCATCGGTTTCCAAGAAGGATTGTTTAGTTTCAGCTCAGCACATTGCACAGTGCTAATAGCGGCCTTATCAGTACTAAAAGGCTGAGTTTCTGCTCAAGGTCATGTAAAGGTCAGCGTCTTCTGTCGTGGAGTATGTGCTGTGCAGTGTGAACATCTGGGGGCTGTCTGTCCTGTGTGAGTTGGACTTTGTGGAAACATATGGACGGTGGCCAGCATGGGTTTCCAGCATTTCACTGAGCTTTAAATGAAATCTACACACCTGGCAGATTCATGTCTTACCTTACTATGCTCAGGTCTGTGGTAGTTGCACTTACACTGCTTGATGTATGGAAAGGTTCTAGTAAGTACTGCTGAAGTCGATATACTGTAGGAATTTCTTGGAATTGGTTGAACAGAAAAAATGTGTATTAAGGTAAATACGGTAAATAAGACTGTGCTTAGTGAGAGTAAACAATTATTGCAGGCTGATGCAACAGAGAAATGAATGAAAGAAACACAACTCAGAGACAACTGAGCGCTTGTTTCCTGTCTTCATTTCTCATGCGTCTTAAATCTCAGTGGAAAACAACTCCATTAAGAGACACTGAACTTGTTTTTGCCTCATTTTGCTCTGCACATGAAAATAATTGTGGAAATTTCTATATTCCTCCTCATTTGGAAGACTACTTTTATTTTTACATGTAGAGAATTGTTCTTATTTCTAACATTTAGACATTTAAAATCTTAAAACCTTTTTTTTTTTGAAGATTGTATCTAGTAGTAATTTTGCAAGTCACATGATAAAAGTAGCGGATGTTTGATTTCAAATGAAATTATCATTTGGTTTTTTAGTGTGTTGTGTGCCATCCCTTTATTATGACATTTTATTAAGGCAAAACTGTAGAAGCTAGGGATCTCTGATGCAATTTGATGCATTCTAAGAGAATTTTTATTCATTCACTTTCACAGATGTTCTCAGCTGGGAGGAGATTTGAAGCTGTCCATATGTCACACGTACACCTTGGCAGTGAGCCTGGAAATCTACTGCACATAATAAATCTAACAAATACAGTATAAGGCAACTGTTTCATACTGTTTCATCAGAAAAAGCACCGCACTGCCACACAGAGACATTCAAAAATCTTACTTTCCCACTGATCCAAGTTGTCGCTGACCTCTGATTTTACGTGATTAATAAGTTAAAACCAGCTCTCCAACTTTTTTTCCTTAACCTCTGACTTGACCTGCACTGGCATGTGGTGAAAACTAAAAAACAACCCCATGCTTGAAACAACAAAGCAAACATTTCTTGGATTGACATGTGTCTTCGCTGATGATCAGTCTATGAAGCGGGAGAGTAAGTTACAGGGGGCGGGAACTGCTCTGTGTTTCTTGGGTGAACCAACTGCAAGAGATGCCTCTTTGTGTGTCTCGAGAGTTTGTGTGTGTGTGTGTGTGTGTGTGTGTGCATGTGGGTGACAAGCAATGGAGGAGCTAGGCGAGGGTGTGATGTACTTAAAGAAGTTGAACGTGTTAGATAGAAGTGACCATGTGCCATTAGTGAGAAAAACTGCAGAGAAGAAAATGAAGAGAAGAGAAAGGTGAGGAAAAAAGTGATATGCTGGGAGGGGAGAGTGAAATAAGTGATGAGTGTGCGATTAAAGAGAAATTGGGACTTGAGTGCAAGTCTGTGTGTGGGATGAAGCGGAGACAGTGAAGATGGGGAAAAAGGGCAGCGAGAGGAGGGGAACAAAAAGAGGCAAACATGCCAGAGAAGGAGAGGAGACAGAGGGAACGAGAGGAGAGAGGAGAAAGGAGCAGAGAAGCGAGGGCAATGAGCTGGATTGAATACCATCTGACAGGTCCAGCTGGGAGTTTGCCCACCCTGCAGCACCGCAAAACCCCTCAATATGGAGGCCAATTACTGCTGCCCGCGTGACCGTGGCATGGCAGCATCAGAGATGCAAGCCTCCTCCTCTATGCCTCTCCTTTCCCTTTTCCTCTACCCCCCCCCCCTCCTCCTCATCTCCTCACACTCCCCCCAAAAAATAAATAAAAAAACACTCTCACCATCTGTGCAGAGTGACAACAACCTCTATACCCCACTATGCACAACACAGACTGTACACTGCACACACACACACACACGGAGCAAACACACACTTCAAACATGACAAATCCTCACTCATGGGCTCTGTGTGCTTTTATACTCAACAGCAAGTCTGTGAGTGGTTTGTCCTTTTTTATTTTTTTCGATTTGGTGTGTTTAAATGTGAGCGTGTGTGTGTGTGTGAGTGTGTGCTGACCAAATAGCACAGTGAAGTCTTACACTTTCACACTGTCTGCGTGTTTTCTCCCTTGTAACACACAAAGACACTCAGGCAAAAGCATTCGGGGAGTACGAAATTACACACACACACACACACACACACACACACACACACACACACACACACACAGATGCATACATTCACACAGCACTACCATTGTTCCAGAGATGCAGTGGAATTTCGCCGTATGCCAGCTTCATCTCTTTTCAGAGAGTTGGGCGTGGTGCTGAGGCTGGCAGGGTGGCAATGGTGGGAGGGTGCAGGGTGGGTGAGCGTGCTGCAGTGGCACCCAATGCCCACTGCAGTGGAGGTGACTCCCAAATTTAGCTCGGTGTGCAGCCAGACAAGCTTCTCTAGGTGTTTCTTTTTTTTTTTTTTCCACGTCCTTTCTTCAACTGGTGTTTGTAAAAAGAGACAAAACATGTTGCACATCTATTTCTTCTGTCACTCACACGCGTGTTTTTGTAGTTGTAAGCACGCTGGTTAGCATGATGAATTCCTTAACCTTAATTATCACAGATTAAAAACTAAAGGCCGACCTTTGCCCTAAACCCAGCCTAAACATAATTCAAGTCTTAACACCCTGAGGTTCTGAGGACTGTCCAAAACGTCTTCATAGTGATGATGAACTGAAAATAGACCACACAGACACACACACACACACACACACACACACACACACATTTATTTAACGTTTACATTTTTGGGGGGAGTTGGTTTATTTCTGTCACTGTCCTCTTGCGCACCACAAAGACCCCTGTGCTCAGATTAGTCCCGTGAAACACTTTTTTTTTTTTTTTTAGCAATTAATCCCACAATAAATAATCCTATAAATGTTCATCTATAATCTGGTAAATGGGTGAATAACCCTCCAGATGGACATTTCCGTACTGTGGGCCTGCGCCTACGTTGCGCATGGGACGCTGCGATTTTCGCGGATTAGCTGATCGTTTTTAAAATCGCCACTGAGCTCTGTAGTGGATTATTTAATTACAGTAATTGCGTGGTATTTGATAAACAGTCATTTGAACAATTACCCGTGAATAGGATCCCAGTTAATTGATTTTATGGACTTCAAGTCAGTTAAGGCCATTTGTCAAAGACATTTAGACTAATTATTACATGATGTTGGGATCCATCCACTTGGCTCGTCATATATAGAATATTTACTATTAAACTCGGCGAATAGGAGTAAAAATATCTCACAATGAGGACGGAATCGGATAATTCGTTCAGCAAGAAAGAAAGAAATTCACAAAGGTTTTCAAGGGTTAACAAGGGTTAATTCACTGCAGTATAGTAAACCTGTTAAAGACGTATTTGATAATAATAATAATAATAATAACAAGAATAAAAATAATATAGTAATAGTGTGTGTGTGTTTTTTATTTTTTTCAATGGTTTATGTATAAAAACCGTTTGATCTTGATCGTCATGGCTTAAATGAGCATACATAGTTTAAAAGTCTGTTACAGGTGCGACCGACGGGATTTTTCTCTACATCTCTTTGACCCTGCACCGACGACAGATCGGTTCCATGCGTCGGTTCCTCTGCAGTCTCCTGCACAAGTGCGTGACCGGGAAAAAAGTGTCCCTTTGACCCGGGCCGCGTGTGGACACTCAGTCTCCTTTAACGGCGGAGAATAATGAACAGATGCTGACTGAATTAGGAAAGAAATACTGGGTCCCTCCCACTAGGGCCACTTTGGCAGGGGCCGCCTGGCTGCCACGTGGCGCAGCTGGCACCGGGTTGGTGATGGTGGGCTTTACTGGTCTCTGGCTTTACTGGTGCTCAGACATTTAGCAACTTGGCACCGCGCTCCGTCATCAAATCCTCTGCCAGCCGCCACCCATCCTCACTAAAAACTCCACCGGCGAGCTGAGAGGTTAGAGCAGAAAATAAAATCAGAAAAACGTGTCTCTCACCTTGTCCTCCGAGACGCGCCCTTCGCGTGGGACTGGAAACCAAATGTAATCATGCCACAGAGGGATGCTGGATAATATAGAATGATAAGATAATTTAATTATATCCTGCAGCCTGCAAAAATGTTGAAATGGCCGCCCTCATCCTACTCATACAAGTGTCTGAAGAAGAGGAATTTTTCGTTTGCGTTATTGAATCTAAAAAACTGAGGACGCACTCTTCTAAAAAAAAAAAAAGCTCCAGCTGAGAACAGAGAAGAACAAGAAAAGACCTAAAATTCACTGCTTTATATTAAGAGGCGCTTCCTGCCAGGTTAACCAAAATTATAAACAATTATCGTGCACAATATTTTACAGTAATGTTTTGTCATTGTTAATGTTCGTTAAATTAAACCAGTATATTCAGGGTCGTATTTTTTTTATGCCTCTTTTCTCTCACTGATCATTACATCGACCTATTTTAAATACAAACTTCACACGCTGTGTTTAATATGAAACTAAGGTTCTGGTTATGTTACAGGAAAAGCAACAATCTTTTAGAAAACATTGTGTGAAATTGCAAAATCCAAATGCAGCTTTTTGCATTTGTACCTTTCCAATTACTACATCAGGCTTTCAAATGTGTTTATTCATCCACCCATTTATTTTTGGTGCTGTTAGTAACCATTTGGACTGTGTATGTTGTTTGTGGAGAAAGGTGTGTGTGTTTGTGTTTGCATTTGTTTGTGCATGGCTCTCTGTGTATGTGTGTGTGTGTGTGTGTGTGTGTGTGTGTGTGTGTGTGTGTGTGTGTGTGTGTTCATTGTGCCATTGCTGGCCTTTTTCATTTCAAACCAATGGGCCATTGATTCACCTGATTTTGCACCTGCTCAATTCTTTTCATTCATGTGTGAGTCACACGGGCCTTTAACTGCAAAATGAAAACCAAATTCAAAACGTAAAAACGATTTTAAAATGATTTAATAAATGCACATTTTTGCACCGGGCACCACAGGGTTTTCATCCTGTGGTGCCCGGTGCTGATTTCCCCTGGATGTCCGCAACAACATATGGGACCCAGGGCAGTGGTCCAAAGATGGTGCCAGGTTCCACTAGTGATCTGAGAAATCACCAATAATATACTGATGCCTGCATGAACTCAAATCACCAAATTTTTTTATTCAAACACGACAAAGGGTTAAAAAATAGCAGGAATGCATCTTTCTTGCCATTTTAAACAGCCTGTATTTAACATTCTCATTTTGGTTCATCAAAATATAGAAGGTTAATCAGTTTGAAATTATGTTTAATGATGTGTCGTGACTTGTTATATTATTTATTCAAATAAAACAAACACACTCACCTGAAGAATCTGGACGTTCCTGGTCAGGAACAAACCGTCGTGCTGTGACCAGGCTCAGCTCCACCTTCAGTGGACTGGAAAACAATCTGAGCACTAGCAAATAAAAATGCATTTTGCAAGTGTTAGTGCTTTTTCTTCAGCTTGCTCGGACGACTGAGGCCTTTTTAGTCGCCCTCCGACTTGTCAGTTGCATTGTTGAATGCCCCTGAAAGTGATTAACACATGGTCCACAAAACAAGAGGCAAAGAGTTTCTAAGTATGTAACTGAGGATGTCAATAAGGGGATTCTAGTGTAAATGCTAATTGTTATGATGGTCAGTTGTTGCTGTATAATATCAGCTGTACTGTCGAATGTATCAGAGCAAAAACACTCAGCTGTGTGTTTTCTTAAACCAAGAAAAATAAAATATCTCATTTATGAAGCTCATTTATGAAATTGTTGGAATGTGAAATACATTAGTAGTATACGTGACTATGAGGTTTATATTTATTCACATGCTTATAAGCTGCCAATATAATTAGCAGTTTTGCAAATGGGGTTAAGATAAATAATATTTACACATCACTAACTTAAGAATTTCACCAAGCTGACACCTGAGGAAACATGCCTCGTAAGCTGGGATGAGAGATTAGAGTATGTTCTGAATCTGACCACAGAGATCATGTGATGTTAGTGTCCACTCTGTTAAACTCCGTCTCTTTGAATATGTTTCTTTGATTTCAACATCTCAACTGGTCGATATCCTGCATTAATTTGGATTATTGGAAAGTAGGAATTATATGTGTATATTAGTCTAATCAACAAGTACAGTGGGGCTACAGTATTTTACTTTCCGTCTGTGTCTTACTCTTTAACATGGATTCACCAGACAAAGGCACTTACTGCCCTGAACCAGTTCCTGTTACGTTATGACAGTTAATGACATTTAGGTTGCTGTCATTTAAATAACACTGTAGAGTCATCATTTGGAAAACTAAAGTTAGAATTAATCTCAGGATTTTAAAACGGGTGGAATTTTGAATAGAATTGAAATAATCTCACCCGAAAACCAAGCTGAGCTGTTAAGTTCAGGCCGTAGCTGTACAACCTCCTTAAATCACTATAGACTACAAGTGTGTTTTTAATGAAACTTGATGTGCAGCTACATAGTCTCAAATTATTAGTTTTTAAACTGCTATTGTCAAATTATAGGCTCTAATTATAGGTTTTGATCATTGAAACGACTAAGGCTGCTTCAGGCCTACAAACTGTATCCAGACATCCACAAAATAAATGTTTCTCTGATGTTCACAATAAGATTTGTTCCATCATTTCAGACAATTATAAAACATTTTTTTTTATTTCTGTTGTTCGTGTCATTACATGTTTATCATAGGCCTATACATCGTTTATGTCAATTGCACTCATTCTGCATACAGGGTAATACTGGACACACTTTGATAGGATGTACAACAGTATAGGGATGACATCAGTGGAATACAGAAGGTAATCAGAGGACTCTTTGTGTCATTTCCATCTCTCATCTTTTCAGAAGTTCATCTTGTTTCCCAAATAATATTACATGTAATAGTTTTGTCTTTACAAGGGCAATAAGTCTGAATGGGTCATGACAAGGGCTCAGTTGTGGAAAAAGGCATTGAGATCCTCGTAGGGAGGAGCCCTGTCATGGTGCAAGTGGACGTCGTGGAAAGGAGGAATGTTTTCCGAGTGCGCAGCAGCACCGCGCCCTCCCGAGGGCCCAAAGGGCAGGCTGTGGCCGGGCCGGGACGTGGTCAGTCCGGTGTAATGCATAGAGTAGTGATAGTTCCTATCAGTCTCTGTGGAGTCCTGGTGCCTCCCGGACAGGCAGATGGGCGGGCTGTGCTGGCCTTCGTAGTCCGGGCTGCTGTAGTCTGGGGACGTCCCGCCTGGCGGGTACACGGCCTCGTACCCAGATCCGTAGGAATGACCACGCAAGTTAAGCGCACCGGTCCCGGGCTGGTAATGCGGACTGGAGAGGCGGGAGCAGCGGTAGGAGTAGGCATGGACGGAGAAAGGAGAGCTGGGCATGTGCAAGCGAGCTCCGTCTGAACACTGCTCAGTCAGGAAGTTCCTGGTGTTGAGCTGCAAACATCCCGCCACCAGGTTGGTCGTGGGCTGTGACAGGCCCTTACACAACATCTGCACGTAGGTCACCACATCTGGGCGCTTCCCGTTGCGCAAAATCTCCCCGAGAGCTAATATGTAATTCTTGGCCAGCCTCAGAGTCTCTATCTTGGAGAGTTTCTGGGTTTTGGAGTAGCACGGCACCACTTTGCGCAGATTGTCCAGCGCGGAATTCAAGTCGTGCATGCGCGTGCGCTCCCGCGCGTTCGCCTTTATCCGACGCATCTTGGAGCGCTCCACGCGCGCCGCCGTCATCTTGCGTTTTTTTGGGCCGCGCTTTTTGGGTTTGTCTCCACTGTTCTCGTCCCCGCACTCCTCTTCCTCGGCATCATCGTCCTCATCATCGTCACCTGCCATCTCGGACTCCGCTCGGCTGCTTCCCTCCTGCGGCTCGTCCAGATCGTCCTCGCCGAGGTGACAGGGCTCGTGCTCTTCGTCCTTGTCTTTGCAGTCCTCGTTTTCATTGTCGTCCACCCAGTCAGCCGCGAGCCTCTGGACATCCGGCAGCACCTCACTGAACAGACGGCTCAACATTGTGGCAACCTGCAAGACAGAGGAACAACAGTTCAGGGGGACTGATGCGCGCTCTGCTGCTGTTTACGCTGTAAATGGAGAAAAACATGTGGCTCGACCCTAACAAACCACCATTACATACGGAAAATGTATTATTTAATACAGGGATTATACTCAAACTGTCTTTGATATTTATTAGAGACTGATTCCCAGCCTTTTAGTTCCATATATTCATATTTAATGTCATTATTAACTCTATCCATACATTATGGCCTACATCTCTTACATGTCTGAAATAGAGGCGATGATTAAATGCAAATATTTTATCACGGTATGTGGCAAACGCAAACAGGTTTTCATGTTTAGTTTGATGTAAATCCAGTTAATTATTAAGCCAATAACAAGCGAGGCCTGGAAACAGAAAGCTGCGTCTTAAATGTTTTTATATGTTTGTTTTTCCCGTTGTGATGGTTTAGGAAAAGGTTAATTTAAATTTGTCTACTCCAGTAATAAACTCGGATTATTTTAATGGTATAAAGCAACAGTGTGGGTCGCCCTCTCGTCCTGCACATGTGCCCCCGGTCTGTCCTTTCCAGCAGTCCGGCACAGGGATGCGGAGCTGGCTTCAGCAGGTCCCCCAGGGACACATTAGGGTGCGTGTCCCTCCTCCGTCCTATAAATTAGCAACCTGGAAGAATTCCTTCACAGCCAGGGCCTCACACAGAATCCCAGATATCTTTATGCCTGTAAATTAACAGGTTTATGAGAACTGCGCATTTAAAGTCTCCAAATAAGCCCCTCTTGAAAAGGTTTATGATAATAATAATAATAATGATAATAATAAGACACGTAATTCTGTATGACTATTTAACAAAGTGGAAAAACACTGTAACGATGATTGGTGCAGTAGGAGCCCTGTGTTGGACACAACTGGAGACCACGTAGGCCAACGAAAGAAAAAAAATCTGATTGGACATTTTCCTCTACTGAACTTCAGTTTGTAGCAGCAAGTTTGAAAACAGAGTTTTGAGATCTTTGTAATTTCACTGACGTTTTTTTCTTGTCTTGATTAAAAATGCAGAATTTAGGCTGTAAAGGCCAGATTTAAACTGTGCCCGTCGATTATCACGAATAGATCCCAGCTTCATTCATTGCATATACAAAAAAATGTACAAGTTATTTACCATCACGACATTTAAAACTCACCTGTGATTGTCAAAAATCTCGTTTCCAGTATTCTGAGCTCAGTTGTGCGTGTGGAGCCCAAGGACATTTTTTTTTTTCTAATCCTGTAGGCACAGTGTAATTAATGCCAACCAATACCTTGTCAATTAGCCCGTGCAGCTCTGTGGAGAATTCAACGCCCACAGTACTCTGACACGCATTGTGCAGAACACACAGAAACATACACACATAAATTAAAATGGAATATAAAAACACACTCAGTGCCAATTTTCTCAGGTAACGTTAATGATGAAAAATGCCAGAGTGGCATCTCTTAGGAGTCAGTGTGAATTCATCCAACGAATCGGACGCAAATGAACGTGGGCAGACGTGTTCAGCATCTTCTCGACCGGCCGTAAAGAACCTGGAGAGGAGATTAAAAGCTGATCTGATCTGATCTGATCTGATCTGATCACGCCGCATGCGAGAAAGCGAGGAGATCTAGTCCCTTATTCCAAGACAGGCTCAATGCGTAAAATTATCTCTGGCTGTTAATGAAACCCTGAACCCTCCTGTTCACTACACAACAGGCATGAACCCAAAGACAGAAATAAACACAGGTCCTGTTTCTCTTTGTCTTAATATTGATTGGGAATGTGTTAACCTACCTCCGTGGTGGAGCTCAGTGACGGGGCAAAGCGGGTTTGTTTACACCATCTCTCTCCGGGTGGGCATCACATCCACACGCCCTGCACGGATGCTTGTGCAGGCGAGGCGCTGTGTTCTGCTCTCACACCTCTCTCTCTCTCTCTCTGTCTCTCTCTCTCTCTCTCCTCTCCTCTCCTGCCACCCTACTCTTGTCTGTCTTGTCTGCTGCTGATGCCGCTGCTATCGTCAACCCCGAACGCGTGGAGGGAGCCGTGTGGTACCTCAGAGGCAGGACTGGGTGGGTTACATACCAGCTCTGATGCCAGGCCCATATGGCTGGCACGTCATTGGCAAGAGCCATCACATGAGAGCCGGTGATTGACGTGCGGCCGCATTCACAGAGACTGGCTTCCCCTGAGGGAGAGGGACTCGCCATCTGTCACTGAGCTGAAAGAGAAAATGGAATAAGGAGTGAATGGCACAAAAAAAAAACCTACTAGATTCAAACCGCTTCTGTTAGCTTCTATCTTTGGGAAAAATGGGGTTAATCGCATATAGGCGGTTTAGGAAAACAATTCCCTTACGAGAAATAATTATAGTAATCCTATAATAACACATTTTTTAATGATATCATTCAAGTATCGGGTATCAAAACGAGGCTCCTCAAGCTGAATCGTTATAGGATTACTTATAGGCTGATGATTTTTATTATAGGAAAAAGAAAAATGACAAATAACCGAAATAAGCCCTTTGGGACAATTAATTAAATGTTTAATGATAGAGATGCCAAAGGGACGAATACACACCGAATCTCTACAGAAATATATGGACGTTCAAGTTTTGAAAAGCAGAACATTCACAGCATAGCACAGATAACATCTACACAAAGGCCTGGGCTAAATAAGGGACCCGCCATAAAGATCAGAGTCAGGGTGCAATTGCCTAAACGAGTCAATTGAACTGAGCTAAGCAGAGCGTGTTAGTTTGGGTTGCCAGGCTTGGCACAGGTGCCTGTGGGCGGGCTGGTGCCAAAGGTGGCAGAGGCACAGATTGCAGAGAAGGGACCAGAAGATGGGGCAAGACAAGAGAGAGGGAGGAAGATGGAGTGGACTTATCATCATCATCATCATCATCAGGTTCGTGGGGCCTGTTCGGTTTCTCCATATTCAGTAACATCAAAGAATGAGAATGACAAGTGTGAGTTATCATAAAGGCTGTGCTGATGCAGCTGTGCTGGCAGTTAACAATACAACAAATATACAGTATTACAGTATATACTACAGTATTTTGGTCAAAATGCTACTGCAGACATTGATTATATTCAGATAGCATCATATCCTCCTTAAATCAGTTAATATATATAATGATGAAATCATAAGTTTGAATTTGATATTACATTAAATACATCTTTCTCATTAGAACAATCATTTAATTGCCATTTATGTATGATGTGCTGAATTCAGAGTGCTGTGCAAAACTCTGAAGCACCATCAGATATTTTGTTTTTTGGAGTGTATCTAGAAAATATAAGAAATATGTACACAGTGTAAGAAAACACTAAAATATTACATATGATAGGTAGGCATAAGTGGTAAATACTGTGTGACCTCTGGTAGAGGAGTGTGTAGAGGTCAAGGACAGAAATAAGAGTGGCCTGAAGACCTGTCAAAATGAGAGAATGAGAGGGTCTTCTTTGAGAGACCAGCAAGGACCAACAAGGAGCTGGCTCAGCATCTGGCAGCTTCATCTGGATGCCAAGTTGATCCTCAGTCCGAAGAAGCTTGATCGGGGCGGGGGGATGAACTATGTGGAAGGAGAACAGCCAAGAATCCACTTTTTATGTTTCTAATTGTTGTAACATGAAAACACATATATGAGCACCATGGTATTGCTAAAAAAGACAAAAAACAAATGTAATTACATTCTTAATATACTATTAATTTGATTATAATATTTTTATATAATATTTCTCAAAAATGTATATATGTCATTGTTTTATAAATTACGTTACACGTTCTTATGCAAGTTATGACCAAATACTAGTTTCAATAATTTTACATTTCAAAAAGAGCTTTAATAAAAAATAAAAACACTTGACATTCCCCCAGTTGATTGCACTACATTGTAAAATGTAATTTCATGAGGTAAGTTAATGTCATCATGTGATTTGAAGGTAAAAACAAGCATACAACTTAAACTTTGTATCATTACTGCTTGTGTTGGGGCATTTGAACCTTATTCTCTTCACATTTACTGGTTCTATTGGTTGAGTCACACAGGAGCAGGCAGCCTCGTTTGATGTGCTTCGTTGAGCTACATGTGGGTGACATCTACTGGTTTTAAATATCTAATGCATGTCTGAGAGAAAAAAAGACTGAATGACATTCAAAACAAACAAAAGAATAGGAAGAGGGGATTTCAGTGTATAGTAATGTGTTGTAGGTATTGTTCTGATAATGATTAAAATAGACTTTCCATATTATAAGGCTTTTTTCAGAATAGTTTGATATAATTATTTTCTTCCAGTACTGTTGATGTTGGTGCAACATTTGGAGGAGGTGAGTTGGCGCCTCCTGGTGGTGGTGTGAACAGTGACTCTGCAGCAATTTATCGATTACACATTTGTGATCCTGTGTGATCATGACATAAGAATATGGTCTCATAGTTTTTAGCTATGTGTAATAAAAAGCTGAATGACTGTTTACAACTAGATTTGTGCATTTCTAGATAAACAAAACTGTTCCATTGTTGTTTCAAGGACATGATGCAGCTTCAGTTGTTTCTGAAGCTGCATCATATTGTATGTGTTGCTTTTAAACAGCCATGATTTCATATTGGCAGATATACAGAATACACCATACTGGATATCACCATACCTTACTCTATAGCTACATAATGTCTCTCTGTCTGTCTCTCTGCCATTTTTTGTAACGCTTGCATATGAATTTTTCCACTTATGCTTAATGCTCTCCTCAAGCAGCACTCACACACAGACACATGCATACACACTACACTTACTGCATTGCCAACACTCAACACTGTGCAGAGAGGGTGTTGCCATGGCAATGAATTTCCCAACTGACTACCTTTTACATATTTACAGTAGATATATTGTAGAGAGACGAGTTTGATTTTAATTCTACCTTGAAAAACAAGGTAGGAGGAGAAAAGTGAATTTAGATGGTCATTCAGCATTTAAGGTCAACCAAAGAGGTCTGGGTTTCAATTCAATTAAATTGTATTTATATAGGGCCAAATCATAACAGACTTATGTAAAGGCACTTTACAGGGTTTAAGGTTTAAGACCTTACACAATATAGCTGTACACAGAATGACAGAGAAAACCTAACAACTCAATTTAAGCAAGCACTAGGACATAGTGGAGAAGAAAAACTCCCTTTAACAGAAGAAACCTCCAGCAGAACTCCGGCACAACCAGGCTCAGCGTGGGCGGCCATCTGCCTCGACCGGTTGGCGGGAGTAGAAAGAGAAGAGAGAAAAGAACAGCAGGCAACAAAAAACAACAACAACAAGCAGCAAAACACTGGGCAGGTCAGAAAGGCCAGTGTGGAGATATACAGCTGCAGAGGAGTACAGGGAGAGGGAGGGAGACAGAGAGGAAGAGGCACAACTATAAGAGAGAGAAGTTAATGATATGCAATGGCAGCATTTGAATAAATAGACAAGAGGATAGGAAGGGAAAGGAGAGAACCTTGTGGAACTCCATAACTAACTTTTATTTGCATAGAAGACTCATTATTACCATGCACAAACTGGAATCTATCTGATAGATAATAAATTTAAACCAGCCTATTGCTGTTCCTTTAACTCCAATGACATGTTCCAGACTGTGTAATAAAATGTTGTGATCTATAGCGTCGAATGCAGCACTAAGTGACGTTTCTGTGCTAAAAATCCTGACTGGACATCTTGATACAGATTATTCCAACACAGTTAACATAAATAATTGCATTATAATTGATTTGTAAAGAAATTCATGAAGAAATTACTGCTAAGAGTTGAGGGTTACTACTAGTTACTGCTCTTTGTCAATGTGGTTACAGTGCTGACAAGAAGCCTGGGGTTGTTCTTATCTGCTTCTACTTATGAGAAACAATATGTGGTTCTAGCTTATTTATATATTATTAAACTTTCCAGGTTGGGCAAGATTCATCTAAATTAGTGGACGGCACCTCATTTCCAGCTGTCGTGATACTTCATTCTGATTCACCACCTTCTTTTTCAGAGGGGCAACATTATAGTATAGTACTATTGTTAAAAAGAAAACAGTGTGTCATACAATTGTATAATACTGTGGTCAAATAGTTCAAATGCAGCTTGGCCCACTACACCATGTTCCCAACATTAAGTGTTACCTGCATTGTAACCTCCATAGTAGAGGTGTATAAAACCAACTTATAGGACGTATCTTTTTTCATCTCTAACAGCCCATAAAGTTGTGTTACTGTTATTGTTACACTTGTTTGACAAGTCTGGATGCTGGCTTTAACTGCTTAGTTTTATTTTTATTAGTTATGAAGTATTATTTAGCTTTATATTTGCTTTACAAGACAGATGTATATATTTATGAATTCTCCTCACATTTGGGCTGATTAACATTATTAATATGCCACAATTCAGAGGATATGCTTGATTTGCTTGTTTGGGACATGTCGACACGTCTAGCAGCGTCTTGTTTTCGGTCCATGTCAGAGGAAACACTGGAGCTTTCTGGGCCACTTTTGAATTGCAGCTGCGGCGAGTTTCCGACGGCAAGTGAAGGCATCAAGCCTCAGCGCGCTCCCCACCTTCACTCGTCTCCTTACCTCATCGCACAGCACCAGGTCCGTATAAACACAGCGGGAGTGAGAGACACAAACTGACAGTGCGTGTGTGTGTGTGTGTGTGTGTGTGTGTGTGTGTGTGTGTGTGTGTGTGTGTGTGTGTGTGTGTGTGTGTGTGTGTGTGAGAGAGCGAGAGAGAGATAGAGGCAGAAAGAGGTGTGAGAGAGGGCGAAGCAGCCACAGCTCATAAGCGCAACTCAGTAATCCAAACAGATCTGCTGGTCACTAACAGCTACAGTATCTTTAATAAACATAACCACCTATTGCAGTTTGGGGATTTAAGGAGGCATCCAGCTTACACAGGCAGTTCAATCGGAACTGACTCCACTTGGACTTTGTGCCGGACATCTGTGCGCTTGGCTGTGGAGGTGACAGGCTTAATGCCATGGATCCGCTGATGCCCGGAGAGACGGATGTGATGGAGCGAGAGTCAGACAAGGATGCAAGGAGGAAGATCCAGTTCTCCGTGCCTTCCTCCGTGCCCGTCCAGTTGGACCCGCGACAGGTGGAGATGGTGAGTGCATTGTTTAGCCTGCATGAATGACGGTGGTGCTGCGTGTGGAAAAAGGAGGTCAAACTGGGGTCATGCGTAAAGCCTTCTCCATGGAGAGGGTTCTCTTTGTGCAGACTAAAACTAACTTTTACAGTGGGGCGTTTATATGTTAGAGTATCAGCTTCATTTTCGTGGTTTGTTGGACTCCTACAGCACCTGGAGTAACATGTAGTAGTGCTGAAAACCAGAAACCTGCACGCATCAAACTTTAGCCAAGGCCTGGACACTGTACGCCCAGCGAGTGTTTTCCCTCTTCTGTGAAATCTGAGGCATATAGGCTTCACTGCCACCGAGGTTGACAGACAGTTACATAATGAGTCTAGCACGACTTTGCAGAACTCTGTATTTTGATGTTGCGTATTACTCTGTGGGCAGCAGGGGTATGGGCAGCACTGGGATTAAGCTGAGCTGTGCAGCTTCAGTTTTTCAAACCCCTTAAAAGTGATGAGGCATCTCTGCCCTTCAAAGGGAGTGGAGGAGGAGGTGGAGGAGGAAGCGAGTGAGGGATAAAGCGCTGTTAGTAATATTAAAAATGAGATTACTTTCCAAAATGTAAAATGTCACATTGTTAGTCATATAGTAGAAGGCGGTGGCGTGTCAGGTGTTTTATATCTTATGTTAACCATTCAAAGCAGAGCAGATAATGGACAGAGTGATGAAATAGTGCAGTGTGAACAGGAATAATCCTGGTCTGGATGAGCAATAGACCATACAGGTCATCAGTGTAAGGCTGAGATAACTGGATACCTCATAAAATGACAGCAAAGTCATTAGGTTTTGTATTTATTCCACTTTTAACACAGTCTCATTCACAGTCTTAGCAGCGAGCTGCTCCACAGAGTGAAATCTCGCTGGAGACCAGGGACAATGTCAGAAAACTTTGGAGGATTTCATCCAGCATCTGTTTGGAGAGCAAAATTCAGGCTGGAATGTAAAAATAAACGAATAAATCAATAATGCCTGAGCACTCAAATATTTCTCACACATCTGTCGTTCGCAGCCCAAATTCCAAACTCTAGGGCTTTGAACTACTTTCTTTGCCCCTTCTAGTCCATCGCCACTCCTCCATCTGCTTTTCTAAGCAGAGACACTTCTGTAGACAACTCAAATTCTCATGATGATTAGTCACTAAACTTTTATAAATTAATTAATTAGTATAAGAGAAGTAGCCATTTAGATGCAAAATAAAGTTTTATAATACATAATCTAAACTGCATAACTATGCACTGCATGCCCTCCTTCTCTTCTTTAGCTTACACTTGCTACAAACACAGCCAGGTTGTGTGGGATGAAACTCTACAGTACCTGTATCATGTTTTGCTCTTTTTCGTGCATCTGGTAAGAAGAAGAGAGTTAAGGAAGGAGAGAGGTTGATGCATCGCCAACCAACAATAGCTTGCTTTTATAGATTGCAGCAAGGGAGCTACTCTCTGTACGACCATGCTGCTTAGATTTTGATTTGACATTAGCTTTGAAATGACAAGCAGTTAAAATGGAAACATTACAGGTAGGAAGCTAAGTGGAGCAAGAGAAATACTGTAGCAGGAGAAAGAGTAGGACGAGCGGGAAGTTGAGAAAGACGTTAGGAAAGGAAAAAGAAGACAAGTAAGAAAATGAGAGGGAGAAAAATCATCAGCCAAGGAGAGGACTGATTAAAACCAAAGAGCTTAGCTGTGGATGACTGAGGCCTGAATGAAGGGCAAGTGCAGCTGATGCCAAGAACAAAATTTCCCTACAGCACAGCCAAGAGCTCTGAAACTCAGTAGGGTAACACAACACAGAAGAAAGTAGCAGGAAAAAAACACCTTCAGCATGTTCCCTCATCTTTGAGGAAGAAACATGCGTGAGATGAGGGATGTGAAACAAAAACATATCCAAACTGTTCCCCAGTGTAGCCTCACTAAGCTACTGCTGATATTACAGCTTTTCATACATGCACAACAAGGACCTGGACTACAGTGTTTGCAAAACACTCAGAAAAGGTCACTTTGTCTGAAAAGGCTCTCAGACAGGTGCGTAACCTGTTGTTTTGTGCTCTGACTGCACGTGCATCTGTGTGTGCGCCTGTTTGTGTGAAACTACTCACGTTTGCTCAGTTGCAGCCTTTAAAATTTTCATGCTGACACATTTGTAACCTGTAATTAGACGCCCTGGCATTCATATTTAAATGTGTTTCCCCGCGATGACGGCATGTTTCATTCTAGCGTGTGAATGATAAATATACATGTTAATTTCACACGCAGAGGGAGGCAGCAGCGGCAGCAGCAAGAGTTGCTTCAAAATGAACGATGCCCACACATTTGACACCTACGCTCTCAGCTGCAATAGGCTTGACAGCCAGTCATGTTGACAATAATCTTATGGTCATAACATGTTACAAAATAGAACAAGTGATTGATGTTTCACCTTTATTTATTGTTAGTCAGGCAGCAAAACTAGAAATAACACACTACAAATAGTAAAGGTAATTCAAATGGCCCTGTCAGTGTTGTTTTATTGGATCCTAATCACTGATGCACTTGGTCCAGGTGAACAGCTTGTTTTGCACAATGTGTTTGTCAACTGAACCACTGTATAACCAGCATTCTGTAAAGCAGCCTCAAAATGAGTTTAGGTGCTATTGGAGAATAAATGTGACTTAGTACTATTAAATATTGGAGTAACATTTCATTATTTGTGTAACAACTGATATGTATGACTCAGTCAATCTGCTTCACACATAGAATCCTGGAAAATACAGATGTATGTGCATCTGAGCTGGAAATTTATGACTGTTGTGGACAAATAAACAAACAAACAAACAAACAGAAATATACAACTATAGTAGCATGTAGTAGCTGTGATAACACCTCCAGCGAATTTGTCATAGTTTACACAAACCCTGTTGTATATTCATCTTACTGCAGCAGAGATTTAACGACTGCAGCACCACAAAATGATCTTCTGCTAGGAAATTATTTTGAAGAGAAAACTGAAAAACCTTGAAACCACCCAACATCAATCAGTGCGACAAGAGAGCTATTATTCTGCAGTAAGATGTTAGATTGTTCAAGAGCCTTTAAGTAGAAGTCAACATGCATCTGATTTTAAAATAACATAGTAAACGCACATAATGATTACAGCAAAGCGACGAGAACATGCAGTAAAATAGTAAGTATATTTAACTAATCCAGGCACCATCTATGACAAGATGTAATCCTGGCTCAGGAACAATCTGGGCAACAATCTTTTGCATGGTGTTATGTAATAATATGCATTTTTTCCTCATTGCATAATTGTCAGAAAAAAAAAATCCTGAGCGCGTACAATGCCAAAAATCACAAGACTGCTGCGGTTGTAATCACTTGTGCGTTGTTTGTTGTTTTTATGAGTCGAGTTATTGGTGATAAATAAAAAATTAAAACATTCTCAGAGAGCATGGTTTGATACAAACTCATACACGCTTAATCTCTCTCTCTCTCTCTCTCTCTCTTATTGCTAAGATTCGACGTAGGAGACCGACACCAGCCACACTCTTCAGATTGACTGATCCGCCGTCCCCGGAGGAAGACGGTGGCCCTCACCAGGTAGATCAGCTGGTGTCCGAGACAAAGCCAAAAAACTTTCCATACCAGTGAGCAATTTCAGTGGTTTTAGAGGAGGAGAGCGCACTCATTATTTAATATCAGGAGTCAATAAATAAGCAGGAACACAATAAGAAGCTGATTCTGTCAGTAACAGGAGTATCTTTTCTTTTTTCTTGATTGTAAGCTCAGTTTGGACACAACGTTAAGGCAGCACTCACAGGTTCTGTTGTTCTGTGGGGGCTGCAAAACACTATTTCAGGAAATATTGGAAATTCACATTTGGAAGCGGTAGCGTATTAGGTGGGATGAGAAAGAGTGGGTGCACAACAGAAGTAAATTCCCCTTAGAACTAATAATTTATCTCATTGTACAGTGTACAAGTATCTGGTGGAGTTTTACTTAATGTAAAACTCCTCTTGTCTTGAAGGGACCTATTGTATTTGCTTTCTTTCATGCCTCTGTATTGTAAAACATACATGATGCAGTTCTGTAAACTAGAATTTGGGTGTTTTGCTTCTACAGTGGGCTCTGGGGGAAAATGGAGCCTTGAAAGCCAAATTGGTCCACACATCAACGTACCAGCCACCATCTCTTAAAGGTAAGTCTCGGTTTTTCAAATTTGTTTAACAGATGACACAAATTGGAAAAATCATGTGAGGCCTCAGTGTGACGCAGCATCTGCAATGTGCTCTGTATCTGCTGGGAATAATAGCATATCCAAAAAACACAGTGAGGTGTGTGTGTGTGTATGTGTGCATGTGTGTGTATGTATCCATGCGAATGTGTGTTATGTGAGATTAGGAGCAGAGACAGCTGTGTAGCTGTTCTGGATTATCCTAGATTATAGGATGGGCACACATCAGTGTGGTCTCTCTCTTTCTATCTTTCTCTCTCACACACACACGCTTATACACAAATATATTAAATATTCGTGTTTTGGGTGAAATTGTGGATCTGACTCATTCAAAGATGTGCAGTGTTTTACTGAAATTGTATTGATATGGTATTAACTGTAGTATATTTTATTACAACATACCCATACATGTTTGCAAACCATCCATCAAACCATCCATCTTCTCTCAGAGAAAACCACCAACATATGTTATGATCGTTATGATTAAAGCTGAAATGACAAATAAAAAAACATCTGTGTGGTCTTAAAATCTTTTAGCTTAAAAAACTTTTCTTAGTTAGTCTTAGCCTATAATTTTACCACATGTGAGATGTATCTTAATACACATCAGTAAAGCACAGTTGCTCTGTATGGGAATTTCTCACCTCAAACGAGGTGCAAATTAAAATCTATACATATAGTATTATTTCATTGCAGAAACAGGCGGTTGGCATATTTTCATTGCAGGAAATTACAGCAAAACAAAGTTGTCATTTATTTTTATCTCTCACTAAACTGCAATGTACATAGTTGTTAACTAACTTGACACTTCGTGACAGGTGTACTCTGGGTAGTAATGATAAAAAAAACTCTTACTTAATACTCTTAATTCATTTGCATGTTTAGCTGTCCAGAGAATGGCCCAGGCCCACCTCTCCTCCCTAGACATGGCCTCTGTGGACAAAGAGGATACTTCGTCTGGAGAGGAAGAAGAGGAAGGAGAGCAGAAGAGCCAGCAGACTGGCTCATCACGAGGTGTGTGGCATATGATGGTCTTTCACATTGTTCCACTGCCCTTTCAACAACGTATGTAGAGTACGTTCTTACTTTCTAAAAACTCTATTTCTTATCAGATCTAAGAGAAGGAAACAAGTCATTAAGGGATCAGTGTGTTCCACTGGACAGTTCGACATTAAGTGCTGATCTCAGCCACCACTGCGGGGATAAAGAGAAAGCCAAAAAAAGAGTGGAAAAAAAGGGAGAATGACAAAACAACGCTATTCCCATGGACGCAGAGTGTTGGTGAGAAGCTGACCTGCATATAACTTGCAAATGTATGCACCATGAGTGTGCATGCATTGGTCTATGTGTGAGTGTGCGTTATATGGATCTGTGAGTGTGTGCATGCTTGCAAAAAAAAAAAAGAAAAAAAAAGCTTGAATGTGGAAAAGAGAGAGAGGAAAACAAGAGCGGTGCGAAAGGTCAATAATGTCAGTTTGAGGCTAAAGTTTAACCTGAGGCTTGTGAAGAGGATCGTGTCTCGGTCAGGCAACAAACCAGTGATGAACTCTAAACAGCCAAGGACTAAGTAGGAACAGTATTTTCTCATGCAATTAAATGTATTATAGAAGTTTCACAGGGCTCATGATAAAAGCATGTGCTTTTCCATGAAACTACTCATGTGTGAAGAGTCAGATTTAGAATTACTTATATTTGCTAAGTGTACATATTGTACAGTGCACTACTAGATTGGTGCTACACACACCTGAAGAATGATCAGAAATAGTAGAAGATGCATATAGGTCAGGACAGGACGTGAATTTAATGCAAAGGGCCAATCAATACACTGTTTGCTTGATATTAGCATATGTATACTGTTTATACAATTGCACAGATCTGGAGTGTAATAGCAATAGTCTTGTTCCTCCAGAGAAGCAGTCATGTTTGATGGTCATGGTGAGGTTGTTGTTTTATGGTATGTTTCACACAGTGGAGCTAGAAATTGTGAATAGGGGCCCCTGGGGTTAGCGTAGTGTAAAGATGTAATAATCACATGAAATACTACAGTATGATACACAGTGATGCTCAAATAACAGAGAACAGAGGGCTGCTTTCAGAGTTAAATCACAACTCTTTCAGTTTTACTTCATGAAAAAGGAAGTCTAAGGAGGTCCTATCATAGCTGTGGCAAAGTAGATTAAATCATATGAGGCTAATCCAATGAATCACCTAGCACAGTTTTTCTTGTTTCACACTATAAACAGACTTTTGGATCATTATGATTAGAAAGCTTGATCTGTTTGGGACAGTAGAGATGGGACAGTTGATGAACCTGAAAACTGTAAACATATTTATGATGAGCATGATGATCTTGATTCTGTATATAAATTATGTTTTGTGTTGCTAATAAAATAATTATAATGAGCTGCTGGTGTTTCTATGACTGTATGTCTGATGATTTCATCTGTTGAAACGTACAGTGCTCTAAGCGTATGTATTTTGTAAGTATATGGTGGCAGTCAGTTACCACAGCATTAGCACGTGACTAAGTGCATGTATTTGAATACAGATGTCAGCTGTGTGTGTACATAGACTTCACAGTTAATCTCAGAAGTAAAGTAAAAGTATTTTGGCACATTGCTATTTTATCTAATTAAGTCTATATACAGTATAAGTGTAGTTAAGTAGCAGTTTTCTCTGCTTTGGAATGTTTGACTGATATTTTCAGAGCATCTCACAATGGCCAGGTACTGACTCCCAGTGTTCAATACTGATAATTACACATCATATTCTTAAATTCATGTCTAAAATGATCATCTACAACCGATTGTTCCCAGAGCAGCAGTGACAGGGATTTTATACCAACACTATTGAAGATTTTACAGCATCCATAGCTTTATCATTCTATCTTTATTTATATTATCACATATTACAAAACAGAGCAGGCAACTTTTAACAGTTAAATAAAAAGAAGTATATAGTATATCAAAATATAGGGATTATAAATATCTGAAAAGCCACTATATAATAATGTTCTATGCTTAAAACAAAAACTGAAGCATTACATTCTTCATGCTGTAGTTGCTGTGTTTGAACTGCAGGAGGCAATGCCTAATTAGGATTGTAACACTAATAGTAATTTGCTGTAAGCAGTTTGCTGTTGACAACAAAAAGGAAAATCACTAACCTGTTGTAACAAGATGTACAGTATGTATATGTTCTATTTTACTACTTTTACCATACAGTTCAGTTTGATAATTATAAATTTAAAAAGGTTTACATAAAAGCACATTTTCACTCCTCTAAAAACAAATAATAAAACTAAATATGTAAATCACCATTTTTGTTTTTATTTGAATGGTTTATTGTGCTAAACCATTTTTATTTGTATCATTCCACCTTTTACAACCTTTGGTTATCACCTCGAATGTCTCCCACCTTACTATTTAGACCTTTTTTGCCTTTACAAAAAACACCCCAGTCACATCATCTACCCCCACCCTCATGTCCTGAGGCAGTGTGTAAACCTCCAGCCGCATCAGGGTGTAGCCACGCTCTTTCAAACTAGCACAAACCTGGGCTTCGTTCAGCGGGACAACTGGGATCTTTACCCCAGGCCCACCAAGATAGTAGCTCTCATCCAGAGCTCCGATGAGCAGGAGGTGACCTCCAGGCCGCAGGAGACTCCCAATGTGGCCCAAGGCCCTGTTGAAGGCTGCCAGGTCAGGGCTGACACTCTCCAGACAGAAGGAGGACACCAGGCAGTCTGCCCCTCCTGAAGGAAGCGCATCAGGGGCCATAGGTTGTGGGCAGTGTACATCAATAGGAAGGACGTCCTTGACAACCTTACGCAACTTTGCAGCTTTCTCTGACCATGCTGAAGGCCTGTTAGGGACAATTAATACGAAACAGTTTGTATCGTCTGTTACCATCCTGATTTTTTTCATAAAACCTTGAAGTCATAGTTTGACAATTTAGGAAATATGCTTAGTCATATTCTTGCTGCAAATTTATATACAACATAATGGGTTTCATACGTGTAAAGCCATGTCAGCAGCTATATAGTGTGGCTTAGCACACAGATTAGAAACAGATTGACTGTGTGCAAAGGTAACGTAGCAGCATGTTGTTTGGAAAGGCGTCAAACGTTTCTGAATTCACCTTTGCCTGTAACGCTTATTTACAAAGCTTAAAGAATATTATAACTGTGATAATAACCAGGATCTCTATATAATTAAGCATTTCTTAAGAATATTCTTTATTAAACAGTGATTCTATTGTTTGAGAACTGTTTGTGTTTTGTTTGTTTGTTTGTTTGTTTGTTTGTTTGTTTGTTTGTTTGTTTGTTTGTTTGTTTGTTTGTTTGTTTGTGGCGAGGCCATACCGTCGTCCTTCCAGCTTGCACACATACTCCATGTATGGTGTCCAGTCCAGGTTGTAGCCTCCCTCGTCCCGAAGCCAGCGCCTCAGCTCCTGACGGTTGATTTCCAGAAAGTCTGTGAGGATCACCTTGTTGAAAACCTCACAGCCACTCAACACCTGGTACAGGGTGGGACCTGATCCTATGTCCACCAACAACTCTCCACTCACATCTCCTGAGAAAGGTGGAGGAGAAGAAGAAGGTGAGACAACAAAACAGTTTACGGAGAATTCTCTAAAGCGTCTTAATACAGCTGCATTTCTTTGTTGTTCTTTGTACTGAACTTTTTACTGACAAAACAGGAGAAAGAGGAACTGGAAATGTATAAAAAAAAAGGCGTAATGAGAATAAATGAAAATATGTAACATTAATATGACATATAACATTTCAGAGAACTAAACTAAACTCATTTAAGTGAAATATAAAATACTTTAACCACTAAACTTGGCATTAAGCTACATCCATTGCCCTCTCTCCTTACCCTCTGTGAAGGCTCTATGCAGGCATGCCAGTTTCCACGGCACAATGCTGTCTTTTCTTTCAAAATCAGCCCGTGGTGGAGTGTAGTTATACTTCAGATAGGATGCAGGATCAAATCTCTGGTAGCAGGCTGCCATGGCTGCTATTCCACTCTCTGCTCCCTTCTCTTCCATCGTCACTTGGCTTTGTGGCTTCCCTCCACCCCTGGCTGCCTTATATACCTTGTACGTGGGCGTACCTGTGTTATTATGTGTATGTCTGTGCTTTGGGCTACTCTGAGCTTCATGGTCAGAGATAGTGATCCTGTTTTTGGGCCTGATAACATTTGTTCTGTTCACATTCCCCTCCCTGAGGCACTGATACCATCGGATCAGGGGGCTTCCTCCAACACTAGACCCACTAATGTACTCCTTACATGGCTTCCACCCACCTCTCAGAGGCAATCTCTATCTCCACAATCACTTTAAAGGTCCTTTTACACTCAAACGATAGACCAGGTTTGTCTCAGGAAACCCTGTTTGAAAGACACAGGCTTATCTCAAAGACAAACAGGTTCTGTCGGGAATTTCACTTTGGTGATGTTTGTATTGAGTGGTGGGGAGATGCAGAACAGTGAGTAGTAGCAAGCAGAGGAAATGTCGACATGTTGACAGGTGATATTAGATGATTATAAAATCAGACCCCTATCTCCTCACTTTACTTTAATTGTATAATATTGTGAATAGTTTGTGCTGCGGAATGGGAAAAATATCTTTTGATTTGTTGGGATTTCTATAATTCTCTTCAACTTACTGTGTAAACTATCTTACAGTGATTTTAGTTTGATTTGGTACAGGATAAATAAAATGAAGTGAATTCCTCTGGATGTGAAATGGGCCCGGCTGCATTTTGGGTCTTTGAGTTTAGAAATTCTCATTTCATCCAGGTAACCATGTTTTTTTAAGTTAAAAAACGTGACACACACACACACAAACACACACACAGCTTACAGTAGTTAGTGGGTAAGTAGAGCCAGGAGCAAGGTATGGGTCAGTTCCTTCCCCTAAGTCAGATGGACAGATAAAAGAACAAACAGGAGGAGGAACACAGAAGAACAGATAAAAGGCAAAAGTGGACAACAGAGAAAAGAACAGGACCGATATAATGGAATAATACACATTTAGTGAGAGCTACAGGAGCCAATTTAGTTATCTATGGTCCTAGGGGCAGTGGGAGTCCAACAGTGTCAGTCAACTCTGCTCTGGGTTAGTCGTCATTTTGCCACAGCAGGACAGTGCAGGTACAGAAAACTTTCATCACTACTGCAGCCTTGTCCTTTTTTGTACCACATACTGTAAATGAAAGGTAACAAGATCATGAAAAAACTAATTAGGTCATCTGGGTCCTGCAGCCATGTCTTCCTCTTAGGTGGTGGTTATAAATCAAGGGTGAAGGACTTCATGGAAAACTTTAAGCTGCAGTTGCTCTGCATATTAAACATAGCGGAAAAGAAACATAGCAAAATAATAATTGTATAAGTTTATGTGTTGAGTGTAGCAGTAATCATGTAGCAATCTCAGCTCTGTGCCTACTATATATAGTTAGTTTATGTAGTCAACAAGCTAATACACCTTACTGCTTTATGCATGGTAAACATGACTTAACATCACCTCAGGGGCTATCCTCACAGAGCACAGAGCAATGATAATGTAGAATAATGTGTTTTTGCATATAACTATGATGATGCTTGACCCCTTAAAAATACTTTTGGGATCACACTTTGAGTCCAGAGAGCATTATTTCTGACATAGGAGATTTCCAATGACGCCAATGCTTTTCCTCAAACATGACACTAATGCTTGAATAACTTAAGCATTAAATGTGCACTGTGAACCACGTTTTCCAAGTCTATTTACTGACTGATTTACTCTTTCCCAAAGATCTATATGCAGATACTCTGAACACTGGGCCTACGCAGTATTTTTACACAGAGCATCACTGGATGTACCATGAGTACCAAATGAGTGTTTCATTTGAAAGTCAAGGTGTATTATGTCTAAAGGGCGCTGTACCACCCTCTAAATGTTACTACTATTACTACTACTAATAATAATAATGATAAAACCTACATTTTTATTATGATCATACATTTGGTTTTATTTTGAAATCTCAGCAAACACACTTCCGCTCTTTTCCTCACTTCGCCGGCCGGCCTGACGTCATATCCGGTCACTTCAGCGCCACTTTAGGACGCTATCTCTGTCGAAAAACAACGTTTTAAATATAATGTCAGAGTGGGGAGTTTATTTTTAGTCTTTTACGTGCAGCAGAAATTAATTCACAGACGCTGGGGTGTCCGTGTGGAGTTGTTGCAAACTGCACTGACAGTTTCATCAGCAGCTTTTCCAGTCGGGGGAGGAGTCGTGCACATCCAGGAGCAGCCTCTGCACAAACTATTGGTGTGAGAAATTTAAAAGGTGCAAAAAAAGGGAAAAAACATGAACATCACCCAGTAGAAGACGACACAGGACAAGATACACTTGGACTTCAGAAGGTTAAGTAAGAACAAACTATCTTTCATTACTTGATCATGCAGGGACACAGCTAACCCATATCTGATGACATGCACATTAGGATAACATGGCAGAGGCAAACTTGAATTGATGTCATTTAAGTGTGGTGTATTAATGCACATTCCACAGTTTTATGTATTTGATTGTGATCCTCTGCACTTGCTGGTCTCTGTTTGTCTTTCTGACAGTAAAGGCATTAAAGTGAGCATGATGCTGCAGAGGCTGACTCTGTGTTCAAGGATCCCACTCTGTGCACCCAGACACACATGCCGACTGCTCACCAGACCACTGACACAAGGCAAGCAAAGCTGCACTACTGCCTTATCACATTAAATGAGGACATATGATGTGGTCCATTATGGTTATCCAATAGCCTGGATTAGAGAAAGTGCAACAACAAACTTGTGACCCCAGTCTATTTAGTGTAAAAAGAAGTTTTAAAACTTCGTTTGGGTTTTTAATTAAGTTTAAGATAAGAGTAATTTGATTAATTCACAATACAAACAGCATTTGAATTCTATCTTTTTCAAATGTTTGCTGGTTTCCACTAAGTAAAATAAAAAATATATCACCATATATTAAACATTGTGTTGTTTGGAGTGTTGCTTCGACTAACCAAGAAATTATAGATTTGCATTTTGAGCTTTTTCTGCTTTATTGACAAATATATTGGTTGGTGATTAATAAATAATGTAAATAACTACGTAGAATATTGGTTTTTGCTGGAAGTAAATTATTGTATGTCCATTACTGTGTCAGCAGAGTCAGTAAAGTATGTCCAGGCAGAAGTGCATCAGATAAACTGCTGTTGTAACATGCTGTGATAACTCTGAGATTTTGTGCCTGCCGCTCTAGTGTGTACAAGATATCATGGGTGTCTCTCTCATCCGCCTCATTGCTCCAGAGAGATGTGTAATGTCAGCATAGGCTTTCTTCTTGCCCTGCTGATGTGGCAGTTTGAAGGCTGTAATTATCTGTTTCCCAGGTTGCAGATAGATGTAATGGAGGGCTTCACTGTGTTTGTTTCAATGGAGCGAAAGCCCTGCAGAATATGCACAGCTACGATGAGTGATTTACCAGTATATTGATGCAATAAAGCACATGATTAACACATGATTTTGAAAGTGTTGAACTGTAGGTGGCACCTACAGTTCAACACCACTGTTTAGTCCTTTTGATTACTAGTGTGCACATTGTCAAAAGTTAACAGTCTCTAGGTGAGACTAGAACAGTTGTTTTAAATAAGAGCTGTAATGTAAATTAGATGAAGGCCAAGGTCATTTCCTCATGAAAATATGTCTCTCTCTCTCTTTGTGTTTTACTAATCAATGGAAACAAACTCAAGTAGGTCACTTTGATTTTCACCGGTAAAGGAAAGCTATCTTGTCCCTCTACATAGCCCCCCAGGGCAGAGCCACTGGTAGCCCTTTTGCCCACCGCGGTGAGCTGCGTCAGGCCAAGAGGATCGTAGTCAAGCTCGGCAGTGCTGTGGTGACTCGTGGTGATGAATGTGGTCTGGCGTTGGGGAGGCTGGCCTCCATTGTGGAGCAGGTGAGGAGCACGTAACCAACACACACCTAGTGTTTAATGAATTATATAGGAACTTTTAAGTCCAGTAGAAAACTTTTAGGGAAGAAAATGAATAGGAATTATATGTGGGGACACTGTTTGTGTGATAGGTAAACCATCAGTGGTTATTTTTGATTGATGAACTAGGTCATATTCATACGTATTGTTTTCTCTTTACCCTTTTTATGGAACGGTTGCCTATTTAATTTGCCTTCAACTCGTCCACTATCCATCTATGAGATTTATTGCAATACTATACTATACTATAATCTTATAGAAAAAAACAAAACATTGTGTAACAGCATAACAGATAGCACAAGGTTTAATGATACATTTGAAGTCACATTGGAAGTTGTATATTTTAGACCTCCTACTTGTAAAAGTACAATAGAACGGCCCTCAAAGTCAGAGCCCCAACTGGGCAGCTGACCAATTTCAGATACGGCGACAGCATCCACAGAAAGTTTGTTCAAATGGAAACTTAGAAATATCCAACCTCTGATGTATAACAAATGCAGCACAAGAAGTAAGCTGCTTTAAAGCAAAATCCTTAGTGAGGCTGAGCAGGAAATAAATGTTTCCCATCTGTGATCCAATACTTCTAATTGGTTGTTTTGTTGTCCAGGTGGCCATGCTGCAGAATCAAGGCAGGGAGATGATGATTGTCACCAGTGGAGCTGTGGCGTTTGGCAAGCAAAGATTAAGACATGAAATCCTGCTGTCCCAGAGCGTCCGACAGGCGCTGCACTCTGGACAAAATCAGCTCAAAGACATGGTGAGAAAAAGTGGAGGAATGTGTGGAGGCATCAGGCAGTGTCAAAGTATAAATACACACTGACTCACGTAAAGAAGACATTACTGTAGTACTACTTCTGCTGCTGCTTTTAATCATATATGTAGATGTGGTCACAGTGTTTTGGCACAAACAAAAGTTTCTCGATTTGTTATTTGACCAAATGTACAATATGTGTCACAACTATCGTCTGCCAGTCCACGTGTTATTTTGTAACGGGTCTCGATTGTATTGTTGGACCATCTCTCCACATTCATACGTCATTCCCCCTGTATATAGATACATCTATTTTACTCTATATAAACACAGAGAGCACTTCACTGGCATGGCATGGTTTAGTTGAATTGTTGTCTTTCAGCAGCCTGATAATCTCTTTACGCCGAGAATCAATGTGACCAGATGTTTACTGAATTTATGTTGCAGTCTCTGCCAGTGCTGGAGGCTCGGGCCTGTGCTGCTGCTGGACAGAGTGGCCTGATGGCCCTGTATGAGGCCATGTTCACCCAGTATAGCACTTGCACTGCACAGGTACTTATATATCTCACAAAATAACTGCAATGTTAAGTGTAAATATTTTTTTTCCATGCAGAGTAGCCTTTTTCTCCCTCACTCACTACTCTTTCTGAATTGTTTGCTCTTTCCTCCCTGCTGTGTCGTCAGGTCCTGGTAACGAATCTGGATTTCCATGATGACCAAAAGAGGCAGAACCTGAACAGCACACTCCAGGAGCTGCTGCGCATGAACATCGTGCCCATCATCAACACCAATGATGCTGTGGTGCCTCCACCGGAGCCCAACATCGACCTCCAGGGGGTAAATGTGGGTACAGATAGCATGGGGCCACAGCTGGTGGCGGTGATGGTAGCGGTGGCAGAAAGGATTCGCCACAGACCTGTTTCATTAGCTACAGGACTTTTGCAGTATCATTTACACATGTTGAAAAACCTGTGCTGCCCAGCATCACCTCACCAGCTGCGCCCCCCTCAAACATTAAAGGACCATACCACTGATTTTGCATGTTTAAGCCAAATGACCACCATCCGCTTACACCTTCCACTACCAGTGATTTCAATACAACAGTTATTAGTTTAGTTCTAAGACAAAGTTTTCTGACATCACAGCAAATGTTAAGTGGCTAAATGGCTGAGCTCTGTTGTCAGAGCATCATTTCAGCAAATTAATGTGCCACTGGAAAGGATTCATACTTTTAACACTATTAAAACTCAAAAACTAGGAACTTTAACAAAAAGCAGCACAGATGTGTGCTTGGTAGAGATGTGTTAGGTATGTTTAGCCTCCTGATGTGATTGTGATCACTTACTGAAGTAAGCCGAAGCCAAAGAGAGTCTTGAAAGTGTGGAGAAAACAGCATGTGGGATTTATTAGACTGCAAAACCACTGGGATGGTCCTTTCAAGGCATGTGCATGCAGAGAAGGGATGGATGGCACAGCATGCAGCCACTGGGCAAGAGATGCTGTCAGAAGAGACCAGGACTAACTTCTGTAGGTAGACGGCACCTTTTCCTCTTCTGCTGCAGAAATCACTAACATATCTTTTTCTTGGAGATAATTACACCTCACTATCTCTGTCTTTTTTAATCAATAGGCGATGGCCGAACAGTGTTACCCAGGTATTCGTATTATAAAATACAAGACCAGAAATAGTGTATTGGCTAAATTTGCAAAACAATATTATGAAAATATTAAAGGGTTTGCAATTAATTTTAGTCTAGCTGAACTTATGTGCTACATTTTCCCTGATGGCCCTGAAGAAACTGCTCAGTAATAGGAGGATACTTTGCACAGTTTTACAGTTCATACTGTAAGTGTGTACAGTGGGTGATTTCTTCTATTTAGCAGCTTGCACCTCTAGCCTTTAAGAAAAGGCTCAGATAAGTAGATGGCAGATGGCTGACTTTCTGCCACTGCTTCAGGCGCTTACATCAGCAATTTTCTGGTTCTGTAGGTGATCAGCATTAAGGACAATGACAGTTTGGCGGCACGGCTAGCTGTAGAGATGAAGGCTGACCTGCTCATCGCGCTGTCTGACGTGGAAGGTATGTGTGTTACCACAACAACGGTCTGGGTCAGCTGTTAGGTAACAATACCATCTGTCCACACTCTTCACCATGAAAAAAAGAAAAACTCCACTCCTTTCAGGGTCAATTGAGAGTCATGAGAGAGGCAAACACAGGCCTTCTGCCTTGATATTTCACATCAGCGCTGATGAGGTTGACACGAAGTGTGGGCTGTGGCTCTATTCTGCATCAATTGAGAAGAAGCAGATTTTCCTGGCGAAATAAATATTGCACCACTCTGACAGGAGGGATTCTTTACCTGAGAATCACAAATTAACATTATTTATTTTATTGAAATGAACACTGAAGGCACCCAGCTACTGTCATGTGTTCCGTAGACTTTTGTGCTTCATGCTGTATATGTTTGAACAACTAAGTTGCATAAGAACTGCTAAATTCTTAGGACTGTACAACAGCCCTCCTGGAACAGATGACGCCAAGCTCATCGATATCTTCTACCCCGGAGACCAGCAATCGATCACTTATGGTACAAAGTCTAGAGTTGGGATTGGAGGCATGGAGGCCAAGGTATGCTGTGGATTTATAATCAGTCAGTTAAAAAGTATTGTTATGTTAAAAGCCTTATCTTAGTAGACGTTTATCAAATAGACAAAGTACACGTCTTCTTGTACTATAGATTTTCACAGATTTTCAAAATAAAGACTTGAAGTAGAGACTTTAAAAAGACCTTTAAAATCTTGTCTGCAGGTCAAAGCTGCCCTCTGGGCACTGCACGGTGGTACTTCTGTGGTCATTGCAAATGGCACCCACCCTAAAGTAACCGGTCATGTTATCACTGACATTGTGGATGGCAAGAAGGTGGGAACCTTCTTCTCAGAGATCAAACCTGCTGGTGAGTTTGTTTCACAGACCTCGGGTGTTCTGGTGGCCATTTTGTTGAGGTAATCTGAAAGGATACCACTCCATGCTACATATTACATATCATATGGTCAGTCTGTTCCCACAGCAGCTGAATATGGCTGAGAAGTGATCACATTGGTGACTGTACTGGCCAGTCTATTACAGACAGAATACAAGCTCACTACCTCTTCCCTAAAGAGTTTTTTGCATAGTTTGGAGCTGTGCTTTATGTCATTTACTTATTGTAGAACAAATGTGCTCTGCTCAAGTGCTATCCACAGATCGCATTTCCTCAGAAATGTTTTTCTTTGTGATCTGAACACTTCATACTGTCCATGATACTTTTTTTCCAATCTTCCCGTGTCCAGTATCTGTGCTCTTTCCTTTGTATAGAGTTATAGGGATATAGACTTATTATCTTTGCAACACTATTTATTATTTGGTAGCCTATCAGAAACACCTAATTATACAGAATACTGTAGCTCAAACTCTGTGTGCCAAATGTCCAGCTAACACCTCTCTAACATAATTTACATAAACATTGAACCTTCATGAAGGTAGGATTTATAGCAAGGCTTTTGCAGCAGACTAGTTTTATCTAGGTGTACATACAAACATCACAGTGGGTGTTGACTGGTGTCTGTCTCACCCCTGATCCCTCACTAGGTCCAACTGTGGAGCAGCAGACAGAAATGGCTCGTAACTCTGGAAGAACCCTTGCATCACTTCACCCAGACCAGGTAGTGCTTGGTTTTATATCTTTTATGAGCACTCATAACTGAAATGATTCAGCCTTAATTACATGTAGAGAAACACTGACCTCTTGTGGATTCATGTACTATGTGCTCATCCTGCTTGTATTTGGTTGACTGTGTTGACAGAGGAGTGAGATCATATGTCATCTAGCAGAGCTGTTGACTGAAAGGAAGGACGAGATTCTGGTTGCCAATAAGATGGACATGGACCTTGCTATCAGTGCAGGTAGTAGTCTTTATAATATTATTTTAGTGTATGTGCATGTTCATTTCAGACAAATATAATATAATAGTATAGTAGTAGTATAATATAACTTATGTATATGTATGTACATGATATGTCTCTGGCAGGATAGAATTGAATCTAAATTGTCTAAAATATTGAATAGTCCAATTTTAACTGATTTTAGGAGATAAATAAATAATTATAATACAAAAATCATATTTGTCCACCAGAGGGCGACTTTTATTTTATAAAATTTTTTGTTTCCTCTCATTGTCTTCAAATGGCAAAGTATAACTCTGCATTTCGTTCTTTTCGCAGGTAATTTGCCACCAGCCATGCTGAACCGTTTGAGTCTGTCAACAGCCAAACTGAACAGCTTGGCCATAGGTCTGCAACAGATTGCAGTGGCTGCCCAGGACAGTGTGGGTCGTGTGCTGCGCAGGACCAGAGTGGCTCACAGTTTGGAGCTGGAGCAGATCACTGTACCCATCGGAGTCCTTCTGGTCATCTTTGAGGCCAGACCTGACTGTCTGCCACAGGTATCCATGTGGATACAACAGTTATTTACAATATGGGCATTTAGAAAATGTTATTAAAATGTCACTTTGTTAATGTATGTACACTCTAAATCTCTTTTTTATCTTGAAATGACTGCAGTAATAACACAAACCCTGTTTTTTTGTTGTTGTTTTTTTAATCCAGGTGTCAGCATTGGCAATAGCCAGTGGCAACGCCCTCCTTCTGAAGGGAGGCAAGGAGGCAGCAAACACCAACCGTGTCCTCCATCAGCTTACCCAGGAGGCTCTTTCTTTGCACAGCATCAAAGAGGCTGTGCAACTGGTAAAACTACTGACACATTATTGAGATACAATTGAAACTTTATGTAATATTTCATATGTGGTGATCTGGTGATTTTGTTACTAGGTGAGCACCCGGGAGGAGGTGGAGGATCTGTGCCGACTGGACAAGGTAATTGACTTGATTATCCCTCGAGGTTCATCCCAGCTGGTAAGAGACATTCAGCGGGCGGCCAAAGGCATCCCAGTGCTGGGTCACAGCGAGGGAATCTGTCACGTCTACGTTGATGCAGAGGCCAGTGTGGACAAAGTCATCAAGATCGGTCAGCAAATTCACATGTCTCTACTGAACTGTGTACATTTCTATTGTACTGCTAAATTAGCATGACTCATCAGTCAACAAATAGACAGTAAACTGTTGCTGGTAGGTCAGTTGTTCCACATGTGTATGCTGAATTACAACTGACAGTGAACATATAATTCAATCATGTTTTCCTGTTACAGTCAGAGACTCAAAGTGTGACTATCCAGCTGCATGTAATTCAATGGAAACCCTGCTGATTCACCGGGACATCCTGAGGACCCCTCTGTTTGACCAGATCATTGACACACTACGTAATGAACGGGTGAATCAACAAATTCAGAAATTAGATTATATTTGAGTTTTGAACAGAAAATAATTGAGTATTAAAGTTCAGATACTTCACCAACCAGCCAAGCAACAGGACTTTTTTGTTATTATGTTTTTTTAAATGTGTCATCAGGTGAAGATTCACGCAGGTCCTCGGTTTGCCTCCTACCTGACATTTAGCCCTTCAGAGGCCAAGTCATTGCGAACAGAGTACAGCGATCTTGAGTGCTGCCTTGAGGTGGTGGACAGCATGCAGGAGGCTGTGGACCATATACACAAGTATGGCAGTTCCCACACAGATGTGATCATCACAGAAAACGGTATGTGGCCCAATGGGTTAGTGCTATTTTTTATTTTTATATCTTAATAAATTGCAACACTTACCATTGCACACTGCATTTTAGAAGCACATGCAGAAATGCAGCATGCTTTACCATGAAGAAGTGCCTCTTCATACTGTATGTAGGTGCGTCTGACAGTTCTGACACTCTTGAATCCCTTTCCTCTTCCATCCTTTTCATGTGAGTGATGAGTTGAGACTTGTCAGGTAAAGTGCGCAGCCTCCCCGTGTGACTCCAAGGCAGGGGACAAAGTCCATTTAAATGTAGAACAGATGCTAAGAAACGCTTTAAAAGCCTTGTGCTTATTCACTGGGTCATGATGAAACACATTTTTGTCTCTGCAGTGAGCCATCACACTATATCTGTGTGACTCCTGTTGATAGAAACCACTCTGTGCAGCATTCAGAGTATTTCTGGACTGTGAACATGTGAATAACATGAAATTGTGATGGGAACTAAAGGTGTGTCATAAACATCTAAGAGTGTCTTAACTTTTATTTTTGCTCAATAACACAGTTCATAACAGAAAAAGTGTATATAGAAAAAATGCATGGAACGACTGAGGTACAGATGCCTTATAACTATATAGGATTTTGTACTCTTGTCATTAGAAAAAACAAAATAAAAACCATGAGCAGCATTTGAAGATTTTTGGAGAAAGTTTCTTTTCACATCTCTGCATTGAGGAATATTCTCACAGACTGTGGAGGATGTTTTGCTGCCACCTAGTGACTTTACGAGGTACCTCATTAAATGTACTCGTCAATGACAGCAAACCACGAAGTTGATCACTGACTTGTGGCTATTAGGCATAGGAGACACAGATAATAGAAGTCATTTAGTACGTGGGTATATTAATGCTAAATCTAGGTAGATAATAAGTAGATTAGGTAAAATTAGTAGATGTGACATAGTCAAGTTGCTGATTCATGAAACAAAATGTTTTATTTGAACATAACTTTATTCACCTTTTTATCAGAATTTATATTTGACACTGACTTGATTTTATAGACGTTGAATTTCTCCTGATTTCCTTTTCACACAGTCCAAGGTGATGGAAACGATGTGCAGATTGTGTTTTTGGGTGAATGTTCATATGGCATAAGAGCTTATGGCACTGGTGTACATTAAAATGACATAAACACAGGTATTTGATTACAGAGTGGCAGCAAAATTACCTGTAATTAAATCCTCTAAACTGCAGATTTAGTTTGAAGGTTTTCCTTTTCTTCAGTGCATTATTTCATCAGTTCTCCTCCTTTTTGTTGCATTTGTGAGCTAGTAGACAGAGAAGCTGTTTGTCTCTTACAGAGAACACAGCAGAACAGTTTCTCCAGAAGCTGGACAGTGCCTGTGTTTTCTGGAACGTCAGCTCACGTTTTGCAGATGGCTACCGCTTTGGACTGGGTATGTGGTGGTCATGATATCATCTGCCTTTACCCTTTCCCTGCGATTCTTTCCAAGCAGTACGACTATGATTTCTTTTCAGATAAGACATGTTGTTTACTTTGTCTCTAGGAGCAGAGGTTGGTATTAGCACAGCACGTATACATGCACGGGGCCCCGTCGGTCTGGAGGGGCTGCTCACCTCCAAGTGGGTCCTGAGAGGTGACGGGCACACAGTAGCTGACTTCTCTGAGCACGGCACCATGAAGTACCTCCATGAAAACCTGCCTGTTGGGCAGCATTTAGCTGGACAAAGGAACAGCAACTAAACTGCAGACACTGTAAACACTCAAAATGTCTTGCATTACCCACCAGCAACTCTGCAGTTAATGACTAATGTCTCGGTTTTAAACCGGTTTTAAATCAGCACAACCAGAAATCCCTGTTATTCCATTATACCGTTGTTCATTGTTCAAGACTTTACTGATGTTTTAAATTCTACCTCAGCTTATGATGCTTTTGAGTTAGAAAAGTCAAACTAATGTGTTATCACAACACACAATACCGCCCCAATAATACAGTTAAGTAAGATGTCTTATTGTTATCAATAGGTGGTGGCATTTCTCCTAAATAATATTATTAATTCACACAAACATAATTTTGCCTTTGCATAGCCAACAAATATGCAGTTATATGACGGTCATGTTGTATATTTTATATACATTTGTATTATACATTTTAAATTCATTACCAAACCAGAGTTACCACATTTCGAGTGAGTGGCTCCTCTAACCTGTGACACTGTCGTTCACATTTATATTCTGATAAGTTTCTGCATGAATTCAAGTGGATGATTGCTCATTGGCTCATTGCCTAAAAGGCTGATACTGATTGTACTTTAAAATAAGTGCCTTCTTTCTTCATAACATCAGTTACTTCTTTCTATTTTTTGCTGTTATTCAGGTTTCTGTATATTTCTAAATGTACAGGTATATTGATTAGATGAGATGCTGATCTAGGTGATTTCAGACATAGGTTAAAAACACTACAGGGGGACATTTGATAGTAGAAATGTTTACTTTCTCTTGCCAGTTTCGCCAGTTCTGGCGTGTTTCAGAATTCCTGCATTAAAACTCTATTACATGACATAAATGTATCAGAAATGTACCAGTTTAATTATCTAGCAATGCAAGTTGAAAATACGCTTCAACATCTTTAATGCATCAATTTTATTTACTATGTTTTTTTAATTTATTTGATCACGGTTACAAGTTCTGTTCATTTTTCCATGCTTTGCTGCTTTCCTGTTTGTTCCCTTTGGCGCCCAAAGCCTCTGTCAGAGCAGGAACAGTAATTGACAAGCTGCCTCCTTCAAGCTGGAGGGGAAAATGCGACTGCTTTTAAATTAAGCTCTGTAACATTCCAGCCTCTGAGCTCCTATCTGATGTGTTGCAATGCGCATTTAAGGATTGGTTTGGGTTGTTTAATAACAGTATTGTACGAAATTTAAAGAAATGCTGAAAAAGAATATTTTTTGGTTATTTTTCTTACTTTCTTTGATTTCTGCAGTTGAAATGTTGATGATTTTTACATGTATATTCATCTTTGTCCTGGCACTAGTCTTTCTACTTTCACAAAAACACAAATTAATGGGGGAAAAGTCGTACTGATCTGAAAAACAGATGTCTAAAAAGGCCCTTTTTAAAGTTGCCCATAGGGGAATTTGCATTGCTGGAAGTGGGGCAAGGAAGATGGAAGACAATACTATAGAGGTTTAATTATCCAGCCATCAGAAATGAAAAGAGGGAGAAGGAGAACTGAGACTAATAATGGAATCACAGGCTTATGTTCTGAGTTTCTGTTTCTTTTTCTTTCCCTCTTCTATCATCTAAAGAATTCATTCTCCAAAACGCACTACTTACCCTTCAATCAGCTTCCCATCACAGAGTCCAAAGGGTTCGGAGATGAAGAGGGAGACAAAACTCGGATCTCACTCTTTTGTCCTTTTTATGTGTGAAAGCAGTTGAAAAAAAATCATCTAAATGACTTGAGGTAAAAACAGAACAATCCAGGGACACTGAGTATTGCCTGTTTGATCCATCGTGGTATTATTGTAGGGTTGTATTTTTCAATATCACCTGCACCAAAGGTGTTTGTCACAGTAACAGTACTGTTACCAGAATAGTACAATAACAATTTTCTACTTGGGTAATAAACAGAATATTAAGGTGTTTTTTGCTTCATAATATAAGCCTTCCTACAGGATTCTTGTTGAAATGCATTATTTTAAAATCAGTACTGAGTTTTCATTAAATTGATTGTATCTTAGCAATAAAGAATAAGTCTGTATTTCAGATTATACAAATGTTTCAGTCATTACAAACTGAAAAAATGCTTGGACCATAAATTTCTCTTGAATGTCTACTTACAGACGGATGATCCCAATGGAGGATGAGCAACTATGTCAATAGAAAATACAGTATATTCCTATATTTTATATTTTTGCTGTCATCACCCCAGTTCTGTCTTCAACTTGTTTTCCAACTTTATTGGAACCACAGTCAGATTTCAGGAGTATGAGAAAATGTATAGAGCTAAGTAGATTTTAAAAACATGACTACACTGAATATTTAAGGATGTTTACAGATTCTTTGTCTTTACTGCTTTTTTAGAACTATAAACTTAAAATGCAAATAATCTTAGTATATTCCTATTAAAACACAAATGACAGACTTGTTTTTGTAGTAAATCTGAAGCACTTTTGAATTTAGTTAATTTTCTATGCCACTGCCATGTCACAACCTTAAATTAACTTCCTGGACAAGGCTGAGGCCCTGGCAGCCTGTACATTTCCTCTCGTCTCTTATCCGGCTTTGCCCTAGATCCTGGCTGATCACAGCTCAAGTTGCACCCTGTTGATGGTGTGTTGTCTGGTGGGTATTGTTGTCCACAGATATAAAAAGGATGATGAGAGCAAATCACTGGGCTTGTACAGCAGAAATGACAAACCTTTAATTGAACATTACTCAAGGCCAAAACTCGTAATTCTTGTTGTTCTTGATCTTAAGAGACTCTCAAATGCACTCCCCACTGGGCTTAATTTTTTTTTTTGAATCAATAATTAATGGTCAAACTTATTTATTCATGTGTATCTTCACCAATTACGCAGCATCTAATTAACAATTTCAATAATTGATATTTATTTCTAAAAGGTTTCAGTATCTTGGGCTGATGAAAAATGCATGAGCAGGGATGTGGACTGGGTTTTGTTTTTTGTTCTGAGAGAGCTTGATGCTTGGGGCTAATACCAGGCCACTTTGACTCCGACTCTTTGACTTGGCACTGATCCTGTGATGTTGATCTAATATGGGCATCTTTCATGGACCCAATGCGCGTATTCTGTACCATGTGATCTCATAAAGACTCCTACATGCCCATCCTCAGACACCCTCTTTTGGTCTTTAATATCGAAGTTCAAAGAATAAGCTTCTGTTTCCTTGATAATTTTTCTTTGTGTTTGTAGAATGGCAGTATCGTGGCAAACTGTAAAAACTTTTGGTCTTACGAGGACCTCTGTGGCTCCACTTCTACATCTAACTCTGTGGCCTGATGAAACCAAAATTCAATCACCATATTCAAAAGAAAAATACCCCTCAGATTTCTGACAAGCCATAACCCCTTGATCTTTTGATAGTGACAGCTGCAGCATTCAATATAAAATGAACAAAGGCTCCATTTAGTTTCATCAAGTTTACGTTTATTGTGATTCCAGTAGGACAGGAGGTTGGGGACTGTCGGGGCAAACCATTTTACTATGGATTGAAGGAAGAAAAAAAAAGCTCAGCACTCTTTACTATGAGCATTGCTTGAGCACTGAGTTGGGAATAAACTTTACCCAACAAAGCAAAGCAACCCAACAAAACCAGATCCCAACATCAGACCAAAACCCTCATCATTAAAATGTATGACTTCAGGTTTGGACACCACAATGTTGCGTCCACACTGAAACAGTGCTGATATTAGGGGAACAACAGCGTGGAAAACCTAATATTGGGGCTGAATAAAGGTTTTAAAAATGCTGATAATCAGTTGACCTCAGTGACACGTCTCAGAGAGCCAATAGTTGGGCTGGTGCTTCCCCACTCGCTGTGCCTCCTGTACTCTCCAGGAAGCAAGAAGTACTGGCGTCCCCTGTAATTGGGATGCTCATGCAGCATCCAGTAGCCCTCCATGACATTAACAGAGGAGATGTCGCGGGTGTGGAAACGCTCATGCAGATTTGGGCAGTCTTCCATTAGCTCCAAATTCTGGCCCCCAAAGTCAGACCGCTCAAAGATCTTCATCCTGTAGCTTCCATTGTACTGCGAAATAAATGTAGGAACAAAATCAAACTACTATTGAAGATAAATATGTTTAACTGACTACAGTCAAGTAGAACAATATGGTATGACAATGTGATGGGCGATAAAAAGCCACAGGTACTGGCACTGACTGGTGAAAACAGGACTAGACTTGAGAGCTAAAGGATCCTAAACGGGCAGTTCTACAGAAAAACTTTTAGAAAAACTCACAGGTGGCACCATACGGCACGAGCGGATGCAGTCATTGAAGCCTGCCCAGCGTTGGTAGTCGGGGTATTCACCCTTGTGCAGCATGTATTGGTAGCCAGAATAATTGGGCTTCTCATAGGCCACCCAGCAACCGTTCTCCACTCTTATTGAGTTACAGCGGCTGAAGTAGTGTTGCATATCAGAACAGTCACTACTGCACTCATAGTGACGACCCTGGAAGTTCCTGTCTTCATAGAAGATAATCTGCATGGGACAGATGAGTTGACATGATCAACACAGGTAATAAAGATATATAGTATATAAAACTGCCCCCCAGCTGTTTAGGATTTCAGAAATAATAACTTTAACTCCAATATGTTAGTCTACAGGTTTTCTGAACCAAGTTTGCAGATGATGTACCAGAAGCTCAATTGAGTAAAACAGTTAAATATGGTGTAAGAGTCTTCAAGACCTTGTGAAAAGTTCTTGATCACACAAATCAAACCCCTAACGTCGGATGAACAATTGCAGTATTTTTCTATCCACGGCATATGACGAAGGCTTGATAACATTTTTTATTATGACTTTCCAGTTTGTAGTGTTTATGCATCCCTGTACAGTATGTGTGATGAAATTATGTTACAGTAAACAACTGGCATTTAAAGGACAAAAAAAATTAATTTTGTAGGCCTATCCAGCATTTATTTAGGCCTTAGATTAAAATGATCAATATATTACTCATCAAACATTGAGTTTGTGTTTCATATAGTTTAAATTGCAAACTTACCTTGCCCATTGTAAATGTGTGAAGTTCAGACCAGACCAGGTGCTGGGCTGTACTGGACCTCTTTATAGATCCTGCTGGGATCAGGGCTTTGCAAATGTGAAACAAAGCTTTGTCGTGTCAGCACAGTACGCTTTATAGACTGCAGAATACTATAGGACCGGTGAGCTGCAACAGCCGCTTTGTCTCTGTCAAAGCTCCGTCTCTCTATGAAAAATACTGTACAACTGCACTTTCTCAGACAGCTACAATAAGAGTTGCAACATCTGCCTTTATTGGCATGAATGCCACCTACATGCCGCCCGTGAGGATAGACAGATAGGTATTTGATGTGACATAGGTCATTAAGCAGCAGAAGGTTTTCATTGATCTGCAGCTGGACAAAAAGCGTTATTGTACTTCAAACTCATGTTGAAATAATGTGTTCAAATAAGGTCACAAAGGCCAATGTTATTTTAAAGTCAAATGTTTAATGTTCATTTGATTTGCGCATGGGTGGAGTTTACACAAGAGTCCTCATCCTCCTGAATGAGCCCACCATGGGGTTGTGGCATCCCCAGTCACCACAGGCCCTGTACTCTCCAGGGCGCAGGAAAAACTGGCGCCCCCTGTAGTTAGGGTGCTCGTAGAAGATCCAGTAGCCCTCCATGATATTGCAGGAGTAAATATCACGGTAGCGGAAGCGCTCGTACACATTGGGGCAGTCATCCATGAACTCCATTGTGTGTCCCAGCAGGTCGGGCCTGTTATAGATCCTCATCCTGTAGGATCCTCTATACTGAATGTGAAAGAAATCAGAACATGATTATTATGCTATTTTGGTAGGTGTGAACTCTAGAGAGCACTACGGCTTTCTGCCCTGCGCTAATTCCTTCAACTTTGAATTCAAGTGAGTACCTGTAGTACTTGGTTGCTTTAAGTAACTACAGATGACAATGAGCATCAGCCCTTTTCACAGCATGACAGTTTCCCTGCTAGTCACGCAGACAAACAGTCAGTGTGACTAGCAGAATGAGAATGAAGATGCCAAGTCTTATGGGGTATCATATTCCTTTTAAAGGATGACTGGGTCTCCTTGTGGGCCTTGCAACAGACACTTTTATGCTATGACCTGCCTGAGTATCTGTAAATGACATCAAAAGGCCAGTGATTGACATCCATTTCTAAAACGGCATTTGATGTACAAGGTGAGCAGCGGGGGGTGGTGGGGGACTACCAATCTTATCTGTCTGTGTGATTGACTTACAGGAGGGAACATCTGGCAGGAGCGGATGCAGTTGTTGAAGCCCATCCAGCAGTGGTAGTCAGGGTACTCGCCAGGGCCGAGGATGTACTGGTAACCCATGTAGTAAGGCTTCTCATAGGCCACCCAGTGACCGCCGCTGACACGGATGGAGTTACAGCAGTTGAAGTGCCTGAAGGTCTCCATGCAGTCGCTGCTGCACTCCCAGTGGCGGCCCTGGAAGTTGCGGCCTTCGTAGAAGATGATCTTGAAAAGGAGTGACAAGCAGGCATGAGTGAAGTTAATGTTAGGTAAATAAATTGACTGGCTGCTATACTCCTGAATAGACTGCAGGGGACACTGCTCTCCCTTGAACAAACTAAGTTACTTTTTCCTCTGTCCTCTGTGTGTGCAAGCATCTCCACTCAGCTTTACACTAACGCTTACATATTATTTTTACTGTTTGACAGGTGAAAATTAAGCAATTTGAACCTATTATCTGGGCTGATTTTTACGTAAAGAACTTTAAAGAACACGCATGCTCTATATGGACGACTGACGTTCTGTCAACATCTCAAATTTAAGGAGCCAGAAATTGCTGCTGTCGTACACTTTGAGAGAATCTGTCATATTTGGATACGTTTGAATTATTCTTCAGAGATGCTTCCCTTTTTTATTCTTCCTTCAGAAGTAATTCATCAACTGCTACAGTAGCCTTCCATTCAATTTTTGTAGCTAATATATTTTCCCACATCAGTTCTTTTGCTACCTTTCTTCCCCTCAGCTGCATTTTTATCACTTTTTCCAAATCATACCATTTCCCTATTTCACCTCTTTGCCAAACCTGCTGCCATATTGCATGTGAGCTCATACCTTTCCCATGGTTGTAGGGCTGTGGATGTTTGCGCACCATAGCCCTAGACACACTTGCAGGTCCTTTTATACTCTCCCACAGACCATGAGGCCTCTGACATGTCAGGGACTACTACTCTTTACCTTTTCAGATGCTAACTACTGTTCCCTTTGTCTGACGGCCCATGGGTACCTTATCTCCTGTCTGCTAGAGTTTACCTATAGAATTGATGCCCCCCTCCCAAAAATGAATGCCATACAAGTGCTATGCTGTGTTTGTATGACCCTTGTTCTGCCGTGACCTTGTGATACAGCCTTTTGAAACATCACACAAAGGACGTATAGGGATGTGGCCCCCCAACAACAAAGCCTTTAAAGCGTACAGTTGGTTAGGTCATTTTTGGGGGCTTTCTCTAAACTGGTACTTAACCAGCTCATGATTTTCATTTCATTTCGTGCCATGCTTGCTACTTTTAATCCAGTTCCAGTTTAAGTCAGTTTGGATTGCTACATTTCCTAAGTAGTATGGGTCAAAATGTAATTGTTGTTCAATTCCTGTTAAAGGAAAGTGGTGCTGATACTGTGGACTGAGTCAAGCTTTTGTGTTGATGTAATCTACAGTGATCTGTTGTTTCTCTTTGCTTCCATAGCCTGCAGTTGTGCTGTGATGCCAGACGGGACTGGTCTGTTTGCAGATGTACAGACAGAACTGCTCGGTGTGTGTGTGTGTGTGTGTGTGTGTGTGTGTGTGTGTGTGTGCGTGTTTGTGTGATATAAAAGGAGGGGTTTGGGGCATCTGTGTGTTTGAGTCTTTGTATAAAATGATAGATGTTTGGACTTGAGTCTTTGGCTTGTAAGCATAGCCCAGAGCTGAAGGGGAAAAGGCCAGAAAGAGTTGCTGCCATGCATTGTGTTCCCAAAGCCCAGCTGATGCCAGAAAGGTCAGTCTCATCCTTTAGCCTTTCATCAGGATAAAGAGCTTGTGCCCCCTCTCCACTTTGTGTGCTTTTTGCTGCTTCAACTGTGTAAAAAGGCAAATGTTTTCAGAAAGCACAATAGCCATTATGTTCCTGGGCAAAAACATTGCTACTGTGGTAATATATCCAAAGCCATATGACACTGTTTCAGTGTTAAGGAACAGCGTTGATAAGATTTTGGTCCTTTGATCATTCATCGACTCGCAACTCTCATAGGCTTCAATAGGTTTCATGTTTGAAGCTGCACTCTTTTTCTATGACATAAGTAGATCATTGATATCCTTTCATCAGACTGTGCAGCGTAATTGTGGTAGATTATCAGATGGGGATGTTGTTTTGTTTGGTGGGTTTTTGAAGCAAATATTTACTCCGGGAGGAAAGGTTTTATCAAAACATATAAGAAACAAATGTTTAGATTTTTCTCATATGTTTATTCGTGGATTAATGATTTCTTTCATCATGCCTATTAAATGTAAAATCTTTATACTCGGTCTTGATGCAAGGGGGCAGCAGCGTGACAAGGAAACTTCGGGTGGGAGTATACCAGTTCCATGGTTGCTGCTCAGTCTGACCTCTGACCTTTAAATTGTATTGTAACTGAGGTGCAATACAATGTCTAAACTGAGAAAAACAAAAAGAGACATTTGATTACCTCCACTATCTTTATCATTGTTCTAGTTTTCATCATCGAGGAACAACAGCTAACCCCAACTCATTAATCAGGACCTTGGCTCTCTCTGTGTCTCTGTGGCTTCCAGGGGGGAACCTTGTTTCACAGTGTCTCAAATGATCATCTTTAGCTGAGCTACAAGACATCTCTTCCTCACCCTGAAGGAAAAGTAACATCACAGAGGCCCTTGTCTCCTTTCTCGGTTCCCCCCGGAGGAGAAGAAAGCTACCCGCTGTGGAGCATTCCACTCTTCATCTCCGAATGATGGAGAAAGAAACAGAGTGGGGGGCTAGATTTGCAGCTCTATTGTGTCCGAGGATCTCATTGTGCAATCTGTGTAATCGCATGGGAGATGACGACAGTATTAGCCCGCAGAATGACTGTCAGTTGGGGACCTCTGTGATTGATGTGCACCCCACAGAGATAGGAGAAACTCTGACAGATAGCAACCCCGGTACTAGTTAACTTGCAGCCTTTTTCATCTATCTGGTTTCCCAAAGAAAAACCCATTCGTGGAGCTGATACCTAATTAGAATGTGAATATGCAATTCACTGAGTAAAACTCATTTCAGGTCAGAGGGGACTTCTTTCAATTCAAAACAAATCATATTCCCTTAATCCAAACTATGGTCCCCCTGACCCTTCTACATAAAATAAGTCTCACCCCTAAAATGTTGTAGAGAGAGATAGGAGAGCAGCCGTGCTCGCGGTGCCTCCAATGTGCTCTTCTACTAAGCAATCATTACAAAAACACTATGGTACTGAGGTGTAAACAAGGGGTCTATGTGAGTTTTGCTCCTGAGAACTGGCTAATCTGGTGCTGAAAATGTGGTATGATCGGAAAACTCTCGCCAAAAAGCCTCCCACGCCGGGAGTAGAATGAGGACCTCTCTTTTGCTGAGAGATCATCCTCTCCATTCTTTCTGTCAGAAAATCTCCAGGCATCCTCCTTCTCTTGTCCCTGCCAGCACACAAGCTCTATCGGGATTGCCAGACGCAGGAGCCACTATGAGCCTGTGCCAGGGCCAGGATTTACCGCGATGCGTCTGATGTGCTCCATCTTTTTGCTGGGGGATAATTAAAAGAGGAAATGGTGTTGGAAGAACAGAGTGGAAAAGCAGGAGGAGGGGGCTTGGACTGAGCAAATGGATGCAGCTGTCAATTATGTTGAGTTGTTGTTTTTCTTTTCTATGACATTTTGTGTTGAACTGTTCCCCATCAGGATTTAGTTTTAAAGTTTGTGGTAAATCTCCAGTCCGTACATGTAATTAAAAAACATTTAGCCTAATTAAGAACTACTCTTGGCAATGAAATCACCATAAATATTTATGTACAACTAGGATTTTACCTGTTTTATAACCCTCATCTGTTTACAGTGAATGTAGTTTTTTACACTTAAGTGAGAACTAACAGTAGTGCTACAGAAAACATATCACTAGAACATCCCTCTGCACACGAGTTACAACAGATTGTTTTTTTGTTTGATTTTTTAAATATCCCAGGTTTAAGAAAAACTACTTTTTTTTCATCTCGTGTTCAAAAATTAAACCTTAGAAGTGTTTTGCAAGAGCAGAATTTTTGTTCTAGTGCATTTTCTTCAAGTCAGTACAAGCTGTCTTCCAGGAAACCTGGACTGTTTAAATCATTCGTGCATCTTTCTTTATTTGACTGAATCAATTTGGGATGCTCCAACATACAGCATGACCCAAACTCTGCAGAAAGCAGGACAACTCCTTCGTCTCTTAGCAGACACACCTCGGGGATTGATGGTTTTTAGTTGCTCTCACTCCTGATCTCCACTCTCTGTTTTGACGTGGCGTGTCTCCATTGCCCCCAAAGCTTTAAAGGTTTAAAGAGCAACTTTTCACCCTGTAATCCAGATACCTTTCAAACAAGTCGCGCTGTTTACTGACACATGACAAAAAAGTTCAACCTCCTCTCATGTCTCTGCTTACAAGACTGTAACTCACCTCAGAGCCTGGTAGTCAGTCCTCCTGAGCGCCCTGAACAAACAGCACCTCAGTGGGAAGGGGCCCCTGCCTTTCACCACTCACTAAATTTGTAATCAGATGTGATGCTGTTGTTCACTTCTTCAAATTTGTCATCAAAGCAAATGTGTTCTGACAACAGCTAGTGACAAGTGCACCAGAGGAGAGGCAGTAAATCAGCTTTTTCACACCGCATATCAATTATTGATCATGTTGCCCCCCTTTCCCTCCCCACCCCCGCTACCCCTGCAAGTAGACACCTTGTGATAATGAAATACATCAATTTAAAAAATAAATAATAAACTGGGGTCGGCTCCATTGTTGCAAAGCCTTAAGAGCTTGATTGACTGCCTGCACATTTTCCTCGTTGGCAGTCAGGCAGATCAAAGGAGGGTTCCTCTTATTGCCCAAGGCCACTTGCAATTTATTTAGGGGAGCAGTGCTGCTGTCCCAGCAGGTAACATTATTGGGCAGAGACACTCAGGATAATCATAGCTTTGAGGTGCCTCTCAAATCCCACCTCTGCAGGATCTTTCATGCTCGTGCAAAAAATACATGCATATGATTTACAAAAACCTTTGCTTATTATACTAAATTAAGCCACAGATAAAAGTGCACCCACATAGAAAGTCCCATAGCTTAAAGGTCAGACCTCAAACCTTTGCTACTCTAAATATGTAGGATTATATTGGCTCTGGTTAAATCTGTCAAGATGTGTTGGCTTAGATTGGACTTTATTTTTAATTTTAGAATCAATTGCTACTTCAATTTATGTTAGATTTTCACTAATAAATCAAATACGGCAGATATCATTATCACAGCTTAAACCTTTTTAGTTGACAATCTAGTCAAAATGTTTCATTATGTGGCATGAAATAACAATTTTTCTGTTCAAAATTATCTCCAATATCTATAAATAAGAGAAGGAATTAATGATTTGAGGGGATAAACACAAGTAAGATAAGCCAGTCATATTTTATATGTTGAAAGTCTATAGTGTGTGGAACCTTGATTAATAATACACATGAAAGAGCAAAATAATAAGATTTAATTATCATCCAGCTGCATTGTTTTGCCTGTGATGTTTAGAATAAACCTTAGTCAGTTTTTCTACAAGACACACTTTAAACAAACTATTGTAGTTGTTAATCACTTTTATTCATTGTGTAAGTTTATCATTTTATTAGGAGTTAATAAAGTGTGAAAGAGATTCAGTTTCATCTGATTAAGATATATTATTGTCAGCTTAACACATAAAGAAAAATGTATTTGAATTGTTTACATCAATTTTTTGGGTCTTGGATCAGTTCAGTATTTGCAAATAAACTCTTGCAATAATCTAGATTTTGTCCTCAGATATCAGCCCTTTGTGAGGGGAGGAATTTAAAATAAAAGCTATGGGTGTATGTAAATTAGTTTGATTGATCTTATTAGAAAGCAATACAGATAACACAGGCTGCTAATATTACTTGAAATAAGATTATTTTTGTAAACTTTTTTTAGGAACACTGTTCAAAATTACTTTTTCATTTAAAAGTCAAAAATAATCAAAGTCTGTTTTTTTTCTCATGATATATATCAAATAATTTTTTTGCAAATATAAGTAGAATAACATTTTAAAAATGCATAACAAAAGCAATGAAGGCAATCAAAATTAGCATCGACCTGTTTGAAGTCTTCGCCTTATTGATAATCCTTATTTCTATTATCGGGAATTTATGAGGAAATAACCTTTTTCTAAACTGGGTTTACAAACAAGTTGAGCAACATATGTAGTATTTTTGTTCTTTCTGTTTCAATCCCATTTCAATAGCAGCATAGTTGGTTCACAGCTGGCCACTTTCAGCAGACATGCGTTTCATTTGCCTGGAAGTTTCGGGCACTAGAGGGCACTAGAAGCCAAAGCACCGACTGTGTGCAGGCTGGCTGTTATAAGTTGATTAAAACACAGCCAGATTTGTGAGCAGCTTAAATGTGTTTGTTTGCTTGCATGTATACATTTGTGAGTGAGCTTGGACACAGTTTGACATTGTCGCAATTTCGTGTGGTACCATTCTGTGCATGTCAGTGCCATCGCTCATGTCTGTACTGAAGCCTATCAGTGCTCAGGCATAGTTTCACCAAGGGAAAAGTTATAAAAAAAAAAGAAAAGAAAAGCACATTCACTAAACGACTGACATGACCCGTGTCCCAGCACACATACTGGTTGTCCACTTGTTTGTAGAAACAACAAACACTACAGCTATAGTGTGCACACACACACACACACACAGCAGCTTTATGGTTGTTTTTCGAATGCTAGTTTCAAACTAACTTTGACGTACACACACACACACACATAGAGCACGGTCAAACAAAGTCTCAGACAGACAATGAACAGTTAGCTTTGTAGCAGATTCAAGCCACTGTGTGTTTTTGAACTGCAGATGTGGATGTTGACTGAAGGATCAGTGCACAAACTGCAGGACTGCAGAGATGGCAGTTCTCCCATAGGGTCTGGCACAGCCTGGGCCTTTGTGTTGTACCCCATTTACACTGTTCGTTTAGCCATGTTGAAGTGTGTTGTGTGGAGCGATCATTTGAAAGTACATCCTCAAGCTTGTGTGTGCACATTGCACGCCATATGCCATTTGTTTGCTTGCAGTAAAAAGGCTTCTGGACGGCCAGCAATTTAAAAATGTCATCCTGGCGCATTCAGGAGAGCAGAGCAGGAATCTAAATTGAGTTGTCCATTTTCTTGTTGGTATTGGAAGCTACACATCTTAGATTTATGAATTCTTACAGCAAAGGCTTATCTCAGTGGCAAGCCCAGGTTTCTATTTCTACTGGGAATTAATTGCACAACCAAAGCAAAGGTATGCGAGATGGAATCAAGTATGTTATTAACATTCGCGCACAGTTGTTTTGTGTTGAAGTATAGGGTAGTGAGATGCAAAAGAGGCTTGACTTGATCTGAGTGAGGCCTCAGAGGAGCAGAGGAAAAGCACCAGTGCCCCTGGACTGCGGCGAGAACGGGCCCTCAGCTGAGTCCCTAGAAGACAGAAAGCTCCACTGTGGAGTTTCAACCAAATTAAAAAACAATGATACACCAAGGGAGAATCTAATGCCAATTCCCATCATCAAGACCCACATTCTTCACTGTTTTGCTTTTAACTTTTGTTTTTTTTTTTCTCTCTGACTCTCTGACTCTCTCTCTCTCTCTCTCTTTTCCCTCCGCACTGTTGTTTTCTAGTTTGTTTTCCACCCGTACTCCTCTGGCTGTCGCCGAGCGCTACAGCCACTTTCAAAGGCTCGACTGTCACGTGCTGCCTTTGAGTCCCGTTTGAAATTTTAACGTACATGTTGTCAGGGTGCCGTCAGGAGTGATTGACAGGTTCGTCCCAGAGCAACACCGGGCTTGGCAGGCTGGCTGTCTTTTGTCAGAGGCAGCCGAGGAGAAGCAACAAAGGAAAGGAGCAGAGGAGGAAAAAACATACATAAATAAAACAAAACTGTTCTTACCCATTTCTCAATAAAGACCAAATTAGATTAATCTTAAGGCAGAGCAAGGCAGGCAGGCAGTTGTGGAAAAAGACTTTATTTTTCTGGCTTTGTTCCCCACCATTGATTGTGCACTGCTTAGACACCCTCTCAACAGGACACCAAAGGCAACACAGCAAGAGTTGTATAAAGAGCCAGCTGTACACATTAATGTTCATTATCACCTCTCTTCAGTGCGGAGAAATTCCAAAGTACAACGTTCGTCCCGGCGTCACCTTTGTTTGAAAATAAAGATGTGATGTCTGTGGCCTTGTCAGTTCCTGGTAGCCACTTTGAATCTGGCTGCAGGATTCAAAAATTCACTTGCAGTGATTTTTTTTATTTTTATTTCATCATATTTGAAGGTGCACTTTGAAACATTTTCACGCAATTGAAGTTAAAATATTGTATATATGAGAAACTAATGCATGTTTTTGATCAATGCCAAAGACTCAACAATACGAAGTTCAGACGTATCTCGCTGTCAGGACTCACCCGCCCCCTCGCTGTGACTGAACCTCTCATAGATGGAGAAGAGGGTGACAAAATCAAACTCCATCTTCTTCCTCTATACGTTCAACGCGAGCAGTAGATTTTGTTTTAAAGCAAAAATAAAAAAATGCACAACACAAACAAAGCAAAGCCGGCATTATTGTTTAGTCTTGTTCCCATAGATCTCACTTGATTCTATTGATTCCTTTTAATTAGGTTATTCTGTCTTAGTAAATAAACTGGATGTTGCTTTTATTGTCTCTCAGTTACAGGTCACCTTAAGTAGCCAGAGCTATTGTAATTTCCTATTTAGAGATAAAAGTAATTTATTACTTACTGTCTTGTAAAACAGTCCAAAAACAAGAGTGCAAGAAAAAAAATATTCTTTGCCACAGAGTCTTTGAGATTCATATCAACTGTTAGCGTTGGGGTTGCAGGGCATTGCAGCTGGGCTCGAGGCCCACAGTAGCAAGCAACCGCTCTGCTAAAGTGTCTTTGAGCAAGACACTGAATCCCTGCCAGCTCCAGTCTGATCCCTGACCTCTCTTCACTACGAGCACAAAGCACAAAGAGACGTTCTCTGAATAAAATCAAAAATAATGAGAATAGAAATGTAGGTTCATGCGAAAGTTTTGCAGAAGTTTGTTTGAACAGTGCAATAGAGCGGTAATGATTGATTCAGTGGTGTACATGAAAATGAGGGCATTAACAAGTCTCGCCGCTTTGAAAATCAAGGACACTGTTGTCCCATCTCCCTTTTCGTACAAGTGCCGCTCGGTGTGAAGGGAGTTGAACATCAGCCACAGGAAATGGAACACCAAAATACAACTGTACACCCGGTGTTGAGCAAGCTGTTCCTGTCAGTGCAGGCTCGCGATTACAACATGCAATCTGTGCAGGCCACATTGAGATGTAAACATGATACAGAAGAATGAGGCGTGCTGCGAAAAGACCTTGGAGCAATTTCAGATCTAAAAGTGACCATGAAGCGAAGGAAAGGCCTGTTTTTATTGAGGGTTACTTACAATGAAATGACTTCATTTCGAAGTCCCACGTCTTCCTGTGTATATAAAGGCAGCTTGTTTTGGTGAATGTCAGACTTGGTCTTCTTGGCTTTCTGTTGCAACTCAAGTAAATAATTCCCTGTAATTAGATATTTTTACAGGTCTGTCTACTTCAGCCACAGACAACCTGTGTCAACAACTATAGATTGGAATCAGAGGAGACCGAGTAAGTCTTATAAAGAGCAAGGCTTTTGCCTGTGTGCAGTACCGCACATGATGGGATGAGTGACTTCCACTCACTCGCTGAAAGGTTAGGCTTTTTCCTTCTGCCGGTATCTTTTTAAAAGAAAACATGTCTGCTGTTTGATAAGTGCTTGACATTTGACAATCTTTTCAGACCAATCAGACAAGTTTTTTTTTTTAGTTTTTTTTTATGTTGGCCGTCTGGAGGAGCAGCAACAAGGAAAAAACATACAGTATTGTCACTTTCCTCAAGGTTTTCAAAGGCAGGATTTTGCCACAGCTATCAACATCAGATACCACGGGTGCTGTGCTCGATTTTTCTTTCTTTCATTTGTGTTTATTTCTCTCTCTCTCTCTTTTTTTATTTATTTTTTATTTTTTGGTCTAACCCAGTCTGCTGAGACCCCATTGCTGCGATCAGTGCTGAACTGAAGAAAAATCACTTTCCAGTGTCAAAAGTGTCAACCACCTTAACCTTATTGCAGAATTTGCCACAATCTGAACCTTCTTCTTCACTTCTCTGCAGTTTTCAGAACCGGCTCCGCTGGCTGCACTGAAGCGCTCGGTTTTGTTCTCTGTGGGGCATTGTCGCTATATCTTTCTTTCAGAGTGTGTTCTACTGTAAATTATCAACTGTATGTTATCTTGGTGGAAAAGTGAAGAGCTAGAGGGAAGCAACAAAGCCACCAGTCTCTCTAGTTACATAATTCATGTCAGCCATATTCAAATAAAATTTATCACATTGTCAATCATCGAGGAGCAAACGTGTGTGTGGCTGTGTATGTATACAGTGTGTGTGTGTGTATATGTGTGTACAAGAGCACGGGTAACTCTGAAGTGATAAATTAATAACGTCCTACCATGGGAGCATGTGAATGAGCATGTTTAGTCATTCTGTTTGACAACTGAAGGAAACGGCCTATTCCGTGGGGTAGAAATCAAATTTCACACTTTTTATAGATATTGTTCCGTCCTCCAGATGTTTAAAATATGGAGTCTTGCTCTGGCAAGGAAGTGGCTCACACAGTACTTTCCACTGAAGTAACTTTTGTTTGGCCACAAACCAGGAGAACATTCTCTCAAGGAGAAAAACAGTATGTGGTCTGAATGTCCTTGGTTTAAGATGAAATTGTTTATTGGAGAAAACACTGGTTCATGACTGACATAAACTGGAGGACCTTGAAATAAAATGCAGCACCATATGCTCGTTTGCAATTAGGTTTTCTCAACTTTTCATTTCAGGGGTACAGATGACGTTTTAAACAGATCATCTTAACTGTAAATATTTGTTTTACTTGGCATAATTCAAGTGCATGCCTGCAAACACAATAAAATGGCTGAATAAAGAAAAAGTTGTTCTTTTTTAATTGTATACACACAAACAAAACCTATACTGCGCTGCACCAGCCGTCCCACACCTGCTCTCCAGTAATCTCTTCTTCTTCGTGATCTGTCTATTGAGGAAGATCTCCCCAAATGCATAGGCTTGAACATGTGAGGAGTGACTGAATGGATAATTAAAAAAGACTGAGAGACACGCAGACTCCTCCACTGATTTCGGCTCTGAAGTCAGCCAGCCAGGTGTCGAGTGTTTGGGGGATATCGTTTGAAAAACTTGTGAGAGACAGAGAGAGAGAGGAGTGTGACTGATTGAGACTCTTGAGCGATTACGAGCAAGAATAATGTGCCACAGATAAACAAGCCCTCACATCTCAAAACTGGAAGTCGAAAATGTTGAACGTTTGAAAGTCTTTTTTTAAAAAGAAAAATGAGATGAGCCATCCTCTCATCGGGCATGGGAAGCATGTGTTTTCAGCATGTGTATCGGCACAGACAGCCTACCACCATATGCACCTTCTACCTACTCTATTATGTCCTGCTTTTCACAGGCGCTCCGATAGAAGCACTGCTGCTGTCTAAACGGAGGTATGCCAAACAACTCATTCTCTTTTTCCCTTTCATTTCCTTTTGTGTAGGGCCAATCTGACCCCTGTCTTGCACCAGGTGTGCATTTCCTTGATCCCGCTCTCCTTCAACCTTCCCCTTCATATTTACACCCCTGCCGCCTGCAATGAATGATTCACTTGGAGAGACTCCCTTCCTCCATCAGAAAGCTTTGCAACTATACACTACAGCCCAGCCTCCATTCCTCTGATCTCACCATGTTGTGTAACGCTTGAAAAACCCTTGCATTCTCGTACTTGTTTCTTTTTTTTTTTTCCACGCTCCCTCTCTTGCTCTTTTTCTGAGTTACATTCAGTATTGACTGTTTATGCTTTTTAATGTTGTGGAGAGGGCCTGGGGCTTGTGGATGGGGGAAAAGCGCTCTTCTTGACACACTTACGCCCCCGTAGTGAACTCTAGCTCCCAGCACTCTAGCAAGTACACAGACCTTCTTCTTTTTCCTCTCCCTCCCTTCTCTGTCTATTTCGTTCCCTCGTTCTTTCAACAACTGGGAGCTCCTCTGAACATCAGCACCCTGTGTAGCTCCACTCCAAAGATCACCTTATGGAAGATTAAGATGCTCAAATGCTCAAGCAAAATATTTACACAATAACCCCCCCTTTTCGCATCAAAGCAGAGGCAGTGGAGTTGAGTGGAGTGATCTCAGGGGGGTGTTAGAGGGCGCCAGAGAGTGCAACAGTCACCTCTGAGCAGAGAAGGCCTCGGTCAAACCTGACAGGGAACAAAAGTGATCTCTCCATCTTTAGGTCCGCCATTTGTCTTCCATCTGTCAGCCCACCTTCAGATCCCCTTTTGACTCATACTCTCTCTCACACACTTACTTTACCGATCGATTGGCTGAAATCTCTCCAGCCCAGCTGTGATGAGGAATGACTACCACTGATGCTTAATATGAACATGCAGACTCTAATGCTTATTTGTCTGCTGGTATATTTAACTCGTTCTTTCTCTTATCTGGCTGCCAGAATATATTTCTTACTTGGATAAGCAGCTTCATTTTGTGTGGGTATTCTCAGTAGATCAGCGTAGAAATAAACTGCAGCATTTGTATACAATGAAGCCAGACCAGTGAGCCATATGTTGACTGCTGTAGGCAGTGTGGGTCAGCCAAGTGCCTCGAAGAAGTCTCTGGACTCTTTTTGCACAGCTACACACCAAATAAGATCTTAATTCAACGCAAACTGTCATCGTACGCCTGCAGCTAATTTAGAGTGACAGCTAGCTGCTCCCTGAAAGGCCGATCGGCTCTTTGTGCTGGTGCTGATACTTGTGATGGCCATCTTGAGAGTCTGCAGTGAATGTGGGCAGTCCGCGTATTATCGCTGGATGTTCTTCCGTGTCCCTGCTGCTTTGATATTCCGTGATTGACTCCTCACTGGCATTTTCAAGAAAGAATAAAACAGGAAATTTCAAGTCTTGTACATCTTTCATGTCTTGTTCATCTGCTTAAAGAGCATTTCATGGTCAAAAATTGCATTCAGGCGCCTCTTGTTCTCGGCAGCCGCTAATAGAGTCGGTTTGAAGGCTGTTTGGAGTGTGTTTAATGAACACTAGTACACAGTCAGATCCATCAGCGCTGGCTGGTTGGCGGTGACAACCAGATCCTGTAATGTCGATGTTTGGAGATAATACTACAAATTAAACAAGCACATCTGTCCCATTGTGCCCACAAGGGAATATACGTTACAGTTTACGAAACAATGAAATACAGCTCCATCCCAACATGGGACCAGATACAGTAGATAGCTATGATAAGCACCACTAAATGGGACTGTAATGTGAAAAAAGCCGGGGTCTGTTTCTTCTCCTTAATCACAGAGCCCGGTGACAGACCAAAGAGGATGCTTTCACCGTCAGACAAAGAGGGAGAGAGGCTGAATTTGCGACGGCTAGTCTAGCACAGGAGGGGGACACTGCCCCCCTCCATCCCATGCACCCCTCCCATTTCAACTAAAGGAAGACATCATTATGAGTAAATGACATGAGGCGGTTGGTTCTGTTCCACTCCTGGCCCCCCCAAGGACTCTTTTGCCCCACAGTGTACCCTGTTCCCATCCTGCTTTGCTGCTTGCCACAGGCCTTCAGAAGCCCGGGCTCGGGCTGCAACTCAAAGAGATGGACGCTCGCACATTATTGATTGGACACTCGATAAAAGGTCATGGGGGCCCTTCTCTGCTGTGGGGTCCAGTGCTGTGAGTAAGCCCCTCTTCATCGAGCCACACACACACACACACACACACACACACACACACACACACACGCACACAGCACTGTCCCCTGCATCAGCCACCTGGGGGATAAGCAGAGCTTGCAAACAAGCTAATCATGCTCTCCCTTTTTCTCTCTCTTTTTCTCACACACACACACACACACACACAACAGCTCCTGAGTGGCTGACAAATGTCAGAATGGCTTGTATGGGATTTTTAAGAAAATTATTTATTAATTGAACTGGTTAATTAGGTCCCTGAGGCTTGCACGCTAATTGAGAGCCACCGAGCTGGCGAGGCAAGAAAGCCAAAACAAAAGCGATGGCTCAAACAAACAGACAAGCGCTTGAGGAGCGCTAACTCTCACACTCAACACACAGCAAAAACACACACATACGTTGCACACAGACACTCATAAATTAACGGGAAAAAAAAAATAAACAAACAACTGTTTACATTTTTTTTTTTCTTCTTGGGCTTCCCCTTTTCCTCGCATAATTTTGTGACCTGCCAAATGTTCTCCTCTTCTTGATGTTCCAGCGATGGAGAGAGACGCGCAGCCACTGAAATCTGCCACATTGCACAAAGCATCTGTCTCCACACAGCACCCTGCATTCATTAAGTTTGTACCAATTAGCAGCCATAGCTTATAGCACAAACATCCATTTGTGCCTCCCACTTTGAAAAATCTTCCTAAAGTGAGTGTGTCCCTCAATATGCCCTTGTGTCACCCAACTTTATCTTCACAAAGTCTCTTTTTCTTGCATAATTAGAGAAGAAATCCATTTCTTCTTCTATCTTCTCTCAGGCTCTGTCTTTGTCCCTTTTTACAAGGTGCGCTCGAGTGCACCTTGAGAGCGAGCGTGCTTTTGTCAAGAAATCACACCAAGGTTGTCTGAAAGACTTATGAGATGGAGTCATAGGCGGAGGTTGGTTTGGGGACCAGAACACAGAGGGAGGCATGCTGACATTTCGACAGTTACACCTGTTTCAACAATTATCCCGCTCTCTGATAAGAGCTGAACTGCTTGGATGTGTGCTTCGCAGAGTTAACTGAAAGTTTTCATTGGTGACAAAGTCTTGTGTATTCTAACTTCCAAGCCCCAGTTTCATAGCATTTGAAGGTTGGGTTATTGTGAAAGAAAAAAGAAAACTAGCTGATGCTGAACATTATAAATAGAACTCCCCTTTTGTATTTTAATTTAAAGTGCAACATAGGAACATAAGAGTTTGATCTGTGGAGCAGACTTAAAAGACACTGGAGCCTAATTGGTAACCTCACTACAGTATTGAATCTCCATGTCAAATAATGGATGATTTAGTGACTTCTGGTAAACACCCATGTTGACAGTGAATATGCAGGTTTAATGGTGTGCTATAGGGCTTATTTTCACATTCTTATCACGAGTAGTGGATTTAATTAAATACCTCATAGTGTTTCAAAATCACATACAGCAGCATACAAGCAATTATACCATATTTCCTGTATTGTGTTCATTTTCTCTAATCTGAACATAGGTAAGTAAAGGACAGTTTGAGGGGGTTAGCGTGCTCCTCATGTAAAATCTGGCAAAAGCTCCACACATTGTAATTCTAATCATCGTAGCATGTTGCAGTCTCAACAAAAGGTCAGTGTTTGATATCAGGGGTAATTTTTAAGGCCTTTAAAACAGTCCTCCTTAACATTCATAAGCATACATGACCCCAGCAGCTAGAGCACTATCACACCATGATTACCCGCTTAACACTATCGCGTTGTGAAAATTGCCCCTCGCCCCCTCCCCAAGTAAACTCTGCCTCTGACCCACATTCCCTCACTCTTGAGGGACCGCTTGCGCTCTGTCTCGGAAGGGAGAGTCGGCTGATAGGGCACTGGGGTCAGATACTATTGAGCGATGCTTCAAATAAATGTATGAATAAATTACTTGATAAATGAACGGCTGGACTGAAATCACTGGAGAACTGAACTTGACCGAGTAGTTGCAGAGTAAAAGGAGGAAAAAAATACGAAACTCTGCTCTTGTCTCAGTTGCGAAGCATACAATTTAAATTTCTTACTAGAAAAGCACAGTTTTGATTGATTAAAAAAAGCTCAACTGGAATTACAAGAGAAACTCCGAGACTGAAACTCAACGTGTTGTACAGAAATTGTTCTCTATAGTTTTAGTTTGATCAACTAAAAATCAAGAAGAGAACCAACACTACAGCAGTATTGCAGTATGACCTGTAAGGCATAAAATACATACAGTAACATCCAAAACTCTTTAACTCATGTTTCAGTTCACATAATAGCCCAGACCAGCTGCACGTCTATTTTCATTAAATCCTGTGGCCTATGAATTCAATTCAAATGTGGACTCTTAGTGCATTTTTTTAAATGAAGGAGACATTTATATTGAAACATGGTTAGTTTGGACATTTCCTTTCCAATTTAAATTTTATGAACCTGCAGACAGGATGATGCAGTGAGTATGTTTAGTAACTTGAGGCCAACTGGGAGCCACAAAGTACAGTATACCCAACACTGTTCTTCTCTTACGACTTTGAAGTTCTTGAATCCAACGGCTGCTGCACATTAGACAGATCTAGTGCTTCAGCCAACACAGCTTGCTGTTTGTGTTGATCGTGGATGTATGTTGTTGATCCATCCATGTGACTCCATCAAAAATCAAAAGAGCTGCACTGCACGTGTGGAACATTTGACAGTGTCTGAACAGTCATGAAAGAATATTATTGTTCACATGTGACAGCTGACAATGTCAAGTCTGAATTCAAAGTTGGTGTTGCACTGAATGTGGACGTGTGAACAGAGCACAAGTTACCAACTCGAGTCACTTCTCCGGCCTAACCTCCACTGTTGTGTTGTGGCTGATCAGTGAAGTCATCCTGATTGTCCAAAGCTGTTTAGCTACTATGCTGCTCTGTTCTTCACACACAACATCTATTGCACATCTGCCTGTGTCGCTATTTCTGAGGATTTTTTGGGGGGAGTTTGTCCAATGCAAGGGTCCAAAGACACGGGATGTTGTTGTTGTTGTACAGATTGTGATTTGTGATGTAGGGCTACAATAATAAAGCCTGATTTGAAAATCAGAATCATGCATAAATTATAGCATTTAATTCTTAAACTGGACTTTTTTTTTAGTAGCCTACTGTACTTTATATTATTTACTCTGTACTTTCTTTCTCTTTTTGACATTTTGCACATGCACATCAGCATGTTTTCTGTTTTCACTACTCATAAAGGATCAGACGAAATATTATCCAATGTTTTTTTTTTTTCACATTTTATTAACAATCTACTGTAAGATCAGGATGTGGTGCTTCAGTAAGAATCAGTCTATTATACCTGTGATTGATCACAGGTATAATGTGTGCGTGTGTTCATGTGCACATACATTGTACCATACATAAGTCTAAATCATATTTTAAAATCATTTAAAACTAGATTGCCTTGCAATCGCATTACAATAATTATAAAATGCTTTGTCCACTTTGACTATGATACTGACCACAGTGTCATCTACAGCTGTGTCCTCAGTTGATGAAAATCACAGCCAGGCCCCTCAGTCCCAGTCCCCCTCAGACTGGCACCGATCGATCGCTGGTTGTTATTGACATGACACCTGCCGAGCAGGGCTTTCAGCTATCGAAAACCGATGTGACACATCAAAAATAGGACGCCTGCTTTCATGTTTGTAAACAGTATCGATTTGCATAATAACCTTAAAAAATGAGTTCCCCGGATTAGGCAAGGACAAACCTGTTTCAGCGTTTGTTATGATGCTTGCAGCATCTGCCTAATTAGAGAAAGAAAGGCCGAGGCTGTGATCAGCTTGAAAAACAGGCTGTGATCGGCTTGACAAGTGGGTGCATCGCTGTCAACACCTTTTGGTTTGCCACCGTTAATGAAAGCCATTTTCCATTAAATAATAAAATAAAAAACACACCTCGAGACTTCTCGGCAGACAAAAGCGCTGATGCGTCACTTTTACACGGATGCAAATTATTGCTGCGTGTCACAATCATTTATTCATGAGGAGAGTGGGGGGGGGGGGCTTCTTTCAGGTGGTGGGTTTACCTGCGCCACGGAGGTGAGAGAGAGTTGTCATCCTGCAGGAGTGATGAGGAGTCATGTAAGTAAAGAAACTCAAGATCCAGACGAGTCCAGTTGAAAAACATTGAACTGCTGCTGACAAAATCACAGAATGACCTAAAAATAGCTGCAGTGGCAAGAAAAAGTATGTGAACCTTTTCTAAGTTAATGGTTTTCTGCATTCATTTAACATAAAATGTGATTTGATCTTCATCTTAGTCAAGAGTATTAACAAATACGATGTGCCTAAAATAATAACACAAAAACAATTCAGATCTTTCCAAATAGTTCAATATAATTTAATTAGTCCACGAAACATTTTGCCAATGCTGCTGTGGAGTGTCAATGTGCTCTTTGGCAAACTTCAGGCGTGGAGCAATGTTCATTTTAGTAAGCAGCAGCTTCCTTCGTGGTGTCCTGCCGTAGACACCCTCTTTGTTTAATGTTTTAATGTTTTACCTACTGTAGACTCATGAACACAGATGCCATTTACAAAGAAGCCTTCAAATCTTTGGCTGTCACTCGTTGTTTCTTTACCTCATTAATGAGTGTTTGTTGTGCTCGTCGGGTCATTTTCACTGTCCGCCCACTTTTTGGTAGAGTAGCCACAGTCTCCATTTGTAGACTGTTTTCCTGACTGTAGACTGGTGAATTTCTAAAGTCTTTGACATCCCTTTGTAACCTCTTCCAGTTTTATGTAAATCAACAATTCTTGATCCTAGATCCTCTAAAAGCTCCTTTTGGCGAGGCATGGCTCACATAAGTGTATTCTTCTCACTCGAAAGGCAGTTCTGATCGACACATGTAAACTAATTTTCTTAACTTATGCTAACACCTGACCTTTGTATTATTATTTTAGGCACATTATATTTGCTAATACTCTTAGCAAAGATGAAGATCAGATCACATTTTATGACAAAGTGATGCAGGAAACCAACTGTGGCCGGTTGGCTACCAAAAAAAAAACAATGATTAGCAGCAGATGACTACATATAGTAAGATAAAGCCAGTTATAATGGCAATAGCTTGTTAACCACTAGAACCATCAACACGCTTGTACCTTTAAAAACGAAGCATTACATACATTTGCACGGTGCCTGCAATGAAATCTGCAATTCTCTAATTCCTGTGCATTTTCATACTTTTACTATTCTGTGCTGCAACACACAGGCATCATAACAAAAGATGCTGCAAGGCAAAGATGAATGAGCCTTCCATGTCAACTCCCAGTTGTGGACATTTTTCGTATAATCCATTGCAACACCATTCCTGCAGCGAGAATTCCCCAGTGAAAATTGCAAAAGATAAAAAAAAACAAAAAAAAAACAACAACACAAGTTTATGGGAAAATAAAGGGCTAGTGGTGTCTGACAAGCCTTTAAATCTAGGACAGTCATCCCAAAGAGGAATGCACATACTCATTGCAGGAACATAAAAGCTGAGTCTTAACTGTGCTACGAGGGATATGGAGATGGTAGGCCATTAGCTGGATGCTGTTCTTGTAGCCTGTGAAGACTTCTACGGCACCCCATGTTTGAAAAATGCTGCACCGTTTTTTACTCTAAAAGCTTTTGTATAAGATCCAAACACACAGTCTATTGTCGACATGCACATTCATAGTGTCAGAAAGACCTGCAGCTTCAGATCAGGGCAGCTGGATTTCACGGATTCACACAGGCAATTTGTTTCCTAAATGTAGTTGCAGCCCTAATATTTGCTTTAAATCAAATTTATGAAGAACAGACACACTACAGATATAAATGTATTAACGGAGAAGAAAGAAATGGGAACAGGCAAGTGTTGGCAGAAGTAGGAGAACAAGAGAGTGTGGACATTGGATTTAAAGTGAAAACAGCCAAATCTAGAAACATAGTGACACTAATGGGTGGATGTGGCAGATTACCACGGCCAGAATGGTTTTCCCAGACCCACCTTAAGAAAACAATACCATATGTGGAGGCTTATTTACGAAGTGCTGACACTACGGCCTGAAAGAATTAGTATTCTGTTAGGTAAATGTTTTCCTGTGGGCTCTGTCTCTGCAACAACTTACAGATGTTTCAGCCATGCAGAGAGCATAAGGCATTTCCCACCACGGCATGAATGAAAAAGCACGATGAAGGTTTTGCCCCAGCCAAACTCAGAAAGTGATCTACAACTTATTCTTGGGTGCACTTTGCGAAGCGCTACCTCCTGCACCGGCCAAGGTTTCATCCGACGCAGACGCTATTTAGTGCTGCTTCCATGGGCTCTGATGCATATTGTTCGGCACAGATTTGTCAAGCTGGCGGCTCTCCAGCAACAGATGTACTGGCGGCAGTGCAGGGAAAGGACTTCAACCACACTTCACAGGAGTACAAAAAATAAATGTCAAATGTATTTTAACATGTTGATACTGTATAGACTGACACATTTGTTTGGTGATGGAAGAAGTATAGATTTTGAAAAGGTTAGATTTGTTGCTTTTTCTGCACTTTCTCCCTCTCTTTCTCTCTTACACACTGAGGAGACGTAAAGCAAACTGAGCCAATCTTGTTTACAAGGAGCAGTGTAGGACCTGCTGACTGCAGTGGCTGCTCAGCCCCAGCCTTGACTCCCATTTACTAGTGTAACAAACCATCAGGGAGGGGAGTGAGGCAGGGGAAAACATTGTTATCAGCAGGCCAGATAAACCTCCTCCAGAGGTAGCGCTGATAGAGAAGCAGCCCCGCCACTGGGCAAATAGAAAGATCCTATCTGGTTCTTGCACCGAGCCAGCTAATCAGCCCGGCAGAAGCAGTGAGGCTTTCTCGAACAAGGGAGATGTGTGGAGAGAGGAGACCAGAGCATCACCAGGTCTGCTTCTCCTTTCAGATGGACTTTTAGGGGAGAAGCTGGATCTCAACAGGCTGCTAGAGATGACTGAGAAGAGAGAGGCCTTTGCTGGAGCTGCAGTGCTCCAGGTTAGGTGGTGCTGGTGTAGGTCAGGTTGGAGAAGGTTGATTTTACAGACAGGAAGGATGGAGTTGGAGTTTTTAAATCCTTTTTTGTCATCTGCAGCTCCAGTGCAACTTGGCAGCTCCATGACGGTCTTCATTTTATTACAGCATGTTCTGGTCATCAACCCTGTGATGATAATATATTTGCAACTTAGCAAGATTTAGTATGAGTATTTTTCACATCTCACAGTGATGAAATGCACATATTCAATTGTAGTTATGTTAAATTATTAAAAATTAGCAACAGTGTTGACGTCAACTATTAATAACAAAACCTGTTTCACTTACAGTATTTGATGAAACCAAATTATACTAGTTAGAAAATCTATTCACTAGCTTCGTTCTAGGACATGCAGTGCACTGCATATCACTGCTTCAAACCTCTGTTATAATACTTTTCAAGGCACCGCCTGTATCTTTGATAGAATATGGAAAACACACGTTTCGAGGCTCAAAATTTATTCCTCTCAAATTTACGATGTTATTCCATCATCCTTGCTGCAGTTGTCATTTTCCAAGCACTCACTCCTCAGTGGAATTTGCATTTTTATTTATTTTTCTTTTCTGAGTAATGGCTTTTGCGGCTGTCCTGATGTCTTTTAATTGACCCTAAGTTTCTGTCTTTCTTTAGGCTACTAGTATGTTACACAAACTAAGAGGCATAATACATTTTACCTCAAGTTAAACAGATGAAGTAGAAATGCAGCCAATGTATGTTATGTTATGGGGTGTCTATACCTTGGGTGACGCTTCAGCACTTCCTCTTTTATCCAGTGTCTATGAGACCCACTCCAAACTAAAGGTATGAATTAAAATGGTTATTGCAACTTTAGTTTTTGCACTTAAGAGTATATTTGGAGAGTAGCATCACCTCTTTTCATAGGGCATTTACGTCCCTATGATTCTTTTTGAAAGTACTTTTCTATCATTTCTTTCAGCTCCCACTGAAGTCAGCTGTGTAACCCCGTTAGATAGGGCCACTTACTGAAGTTACAGTGATTGTACTTGAGTAAAATATTTCTGCACTCTTTCCACCTCTATTCGGCAGTTTGATATATGGTTGTGGTGAAAGGCCGAGCTCCTCTATGACAAGCAGCAGGCACATTTCTAGAGGCAGGAAAGAAAGGCTACAGGGTGAAGAGGCTACAGCTGTCATTGCTCATCTTAATGGCATGCTGGCATGCGCACACGCGTGCACGTCGACATGTGCAAACCCTACACACATACACACACATATCTACAAATATGAGTTAATTGAGGAAGCTTTGGATGTATGCATAGAGACACTTGGGATGGTTGCACACATACTTGCATTGCACATAAAACTGCATGATTTTTTACACACACACACACACACACACACACACACACACACACACACATGCACACACATACATGCACACACATATAAAATGTGAAGGAAATGAGGAGATGAGGTTTGGATGTACATATAAATACGTAAGTACTTATTTCACACTCCAGCAGACATTCAAATGGAATCACATAAACACACACATTCACTGGATTTGTACACAGATGTACACGCTCTACAACAACATGAATATGTATTCCTTCACCTTTCAGAAGTGAGTACACAGTCATACACACCGGTGGCACCCACTGTATAGCACCCAGACACACCTTCACACGCCGAGCATTGCCTGTGACAGATGTTGGCAGGAATATTGCCAGGAAGAAAGCTCTTTCATTTCTTTTTATTCTCTCTGTATTTTGGCATGCCTATCTCTGTACACAGTGTGGCCATGTCACCGGAGCTGTTCCTTTTTTCTTCCAGTTCCTCTGTGCACGTTTCTTTTTTTTCTCCCCCCCCCTCTATGTTATCATCATGAAATTGAAGTCACTCGTGCCATTTGTGATTAGAAGAGAATCGGGGAAAGCGAAGGGGACATTAGCAAAGATATTTTTGCCAGTAATGAGCTAACTCTTTGTTATGCACTGGGCAAAGGAGGTCTAATGATGACGTTTGTACTGGAGTGCACACACACAGCCAGAAACCACAAGCTTTGGTGCAACTCTTAACTCTATTCAATTATGCAGATGAGCCCATTGGACTAGTGTTGGCCGTCACTTTAATGATGACGTGGATAAACAGACATAGCTTCCTTTTCTGTCTTTAAGTCCTACCCCACCCCCACTGCAAGCCCCTTATTTCTTATTTTGCACCCACCAGAAAGTTAATTGTCTTAGTCATTAAAGAGGTATCAGCTGTCATGCCTCTGACAAAGACATAAAGAGAAGGGAAGGCAGAGGGATGTGAAGAAGAGAGAGTTGAGAGAGGTTTATTTTTTGCCTTCCAGGCTGATGGCAAAGAATCTCCTAAGATGCAATCGTGATATTTTGATGAAGGATGAAGACTGATCAACCTCTCCAGGCTGAACCTCTTTGGAGATTTTCCTCTGTTCTCTCCAGTGGCCACCGGGTGGCAGAAGAGCACAAGGAACACGGCAGTCTTTGAAACAGCTTGGCTTCGTTCACCAGAGACGGCGTGGGGAGGCTTTTTGCCTGCATAAAAACCAACTACAAAAAAACTACTTCAACAGCCCTGGAAATTATTGTTAAACTTACAGTCAAATATACAGCTTCATGATAACACGGCTGCAATTGTTCATTAATATGAAAGCCTTTTTTTTTTTTTATCTTAAAAGACGTTTTTGCAAAAAAATGATAGCTCATTATTGCAATGTAACATCTGAAATGCAGACAGAGTCAAGTGAAACTGCTGGGGACTAAGATAATGAAAGGCATATTATCAATTATATTATAAAGCATTTATAACATTAATCATGTTTAGAAACATAGCGTAATTTATATAATTACATGATTCAGTGCATTAAGGTGAGAACCAAAACATGCAAACAGAGGCGCACTTTCTGTGGCTTTCAGGGGCAAAGAAAAGTGTGAGATGACTCCATCTTATAACTTCATGACATTTGATATAACATACTTCCATTTAGTAATTGAATAAATTGCTTGATGGTTATAAAAAAGATTTTGAAGCATTGCAGCCAGTTATCCAATAGGCAATATATTGTTTTTATTCTGTATACTCTTCTAATGGCCTAAATTATGACACAGTCTCATTCAAATATTTCTTGGCAACATATACTCTCCCAAAATGTAGCCTCTCCCCTTTCAGATAGTGTAGATAAGGATTTATTCAGTGATTTACCTGAACAGCGTTTTTCTTTTTGTGACCGCGTGTGAATCGTGGAGTAAGAGCAAAGTAAAGAAACAGTTGCACAATACTAGAGTCTTACGGGTACGTTGTGTTTGTGGATCTTAACTTCCAGTCTGGCTCTCAGGTGGCCACCAACCAACCAGTGTATCAAAGCAAGAAAATGATTGATCACATATATTCCGAATTAGTGACATTTGGAAATGATTGTCACATTAAAGTCTTTTCCCTCCCTGCTATTCATTTACGACGCTGAGCACTGAGACCAGAAGTTGTGCTGTCAAAGTGAAAAAAAAAAACCCAAACAAATCTGACTTTGACATTGGCTCCATTTGTAGTTTGTTGCATTTGTTGGCATACTTTTATTTTTTCTGTCTGCCCAGAGGAACTGGGGCCACTCAATACCAACGGTCACCACACTTCCCCCATTTAACACATTCTTTCACAAGTAGCAAAGCATCAAGGTTTTTATTTCATTGCTACACAGGCTTATGATACAGTATGATGGTATTCTCACTTGATACTTGAAATGTTAGTGTTTGACACAAAGATTATGGGTAGAATGAGCTCCTTCAAAAATGTCCTCATGTTGGGCTTTGTGCTCGTGTCAGATCATGCACAGGGACGTGCAATCCTCAGATGGGAATAATGTAATAGCTGCAATCGACTGCTCACCGTTTTGGTCTGTTCCACCTTTTTGTGGACAAACATTAAATCTTGTACTATTATTAGTATAATAATAGTTTGAGATGCAACACCATACCTGCACCCAGATTGGCATCATGCAGTTAGCCACACAACAAAACAAAACCGCATTTAGGTGACATCTTCCAAATCAGAACAACCTCCCCCCAACTCCCCTTCATGAAACAATCCTCTTGGGAACAAATACTAAGTGAAAGCACGTAGGTAAGCGAGACAAACTGTGTAGGAGAGACGTGGCTATTGTGAGTGTTTATTGGACGCCACCTTCCTCTGATGTGACAGGGGGTCCAAGCCTCATCTCTACAGAGTGCATCTCGGCGCACTCAGCGGGAGGCTTGCGCTCCCCTTCTCCCTGGCGCCACTGCCAGCCGTCTCTGCCGAGGTGGTGTGCTAATCATTTAAACAGCCCAATCAAAGGCAATGTGATGTTTCACACAAGGGAGAAAAAAGGAAGGGAGGAAAGTGATTATTAGTGTTTGGGAGAGGCAGCCAGAGTGATTGAGCTGAAGGGGGACTTTGATTTTAGGGCCTCTCGTTGTTTTTCAGAATGGCATTGGGCTTAGCCGCCAGGCTTCAGGAATCTGGTTAGCTGTCAGCATATGATGGTTAACTTTTTTTTTTCTTTGCTCGCTCAAAGCCACACGCAAGAGGTTCATTCTTCACAGTTTATTGTAATGAATCAGTAGCAAGTCCATCCCTCTGAAGGGGAAGAAATTAGGTTTTGTGTCCAAATTAAATTTTATTTTTATTGTTGTCATTGTTTTTCTTCTGCACTGCACGAGAGAAAAAGTGAATTTTGGGAACAGTTTGAAAGAAAAAGTCACTTTGAAAGCCTCTTCTAAGAAGTTGTTAAAATAGTTAATGTTCAGTTTGTTGTTAGGCAACATTCAAATCACTATCTGGAATGAAAACATTCAAACGCACACTGACGCACACACGCACACGCGCGTGTGCGGCGCAGTCGAGATGAATCACCTTGGCTTGTCAAGAGGTTGGTAATAGACACATTTGATGTCATGCAAAGCCCAATGGTGTTGAAAGGGTTTTGTTAGTGTGCTGATATCACCTCCTGTGCATAAAGCTCCACTTAAAACAATAAATAGCAATGAGCGCATCCAAAGCCCCTGCAGTTTAAACTATATCCCTTTGATATGGGATACCTATTACTGTTGGCTTTATCTAATGGATTGGATTCCAATACCTCATCCCTCCGGTGTTTCAAAGCAATGAAACCTTCAAATGTAATGTGTTATCACTACATTAGCTGCTCTAGAGCCACCATCAGTGGTTAATATTTCTCTGGGATGCAATGTGGTTTGAGCTGGATTCACACCATTCACTTTCCTATTTGACTCCAAGCATTTCTTACAATCAGTTGGAAGCGTGCTTACCTAATTACTCTGTCATTTGTTTCACTAAGAGCTGCATTTTTTTCCTGCTGGGATTCCAGTTGGTTTGCAAAAGCAAGGCATTCTTCTGTTATCTCTTTGGTGTTGGCAACTAGCTGCAAATATAAAGCTTCCATTCAGTAGAATTGTAATCAGATCCAGCTACATTAATATTATCATATCAATAATCTACTTTGCCACTTCCTGCATAACAGCCAGTTGGCTAAAACTGATAATATGTCCCAAAAAAACTTTTTTAACAGCACTTTTTGGATGACAGCAGTATTAAGAATTCACATCTGCAGTGTCCATTTCCCCAAAGACAGCTTCCAAAAAACTTCCACCAGAAGCCATCTGGATTAACAGAGCAGTAGTAGCTTTCTTTACAGCCACTCTCGTCTCCTCTCCTGCTGCAGCTTTGATTTCTCAGGCGGTCGTATGTGTTTTCAGTTAGCCTTAATTTCTTTTGCTCTGTTTTATCGAATCAGTCAGCATTTGTTTCGCACAAATTGGAGCCATAACAGCAGCGACAAACGTTTACCCTGGTCCAAGTTATTTAAAGTTAAACCACAAAATCACCCAGAGGTAAACGTTTCCCTGCTTCTCAGAGAGGTGCACGTCCCATCTCACACGTCAGACTTAAGTTATTAACCCAGATTCTAGCTATGTGAGTATCGTGAGCATCCGACGGCCACAAACACATGTGAAGATCACGGCACACAGATTAAATTGTCCAACACCTCTAATTTTTCCCTTAAGGGATGAGGCATGAGGATCATGATGAGCCACAAATCTCTTTTGTTGAGATGGCAGAGCTGGTACTGTGCTGGATTCTTACAGTTTTCTTCCTACCGATTTCTGACTTCAGTACTTTCGTCTCCGTCCCTCCTTTCAAAAATAAGAGTGGTGAAAAAAGGCTCTACGTTTAGCACCACTCGGTACTTTTGGTTAGCCTCAGTGAATCACTGCTTCACTTTGAAATGTCCCAATATAATATAAGAACTAATTGTTAGTTTGCACAGAAATTTCTCTTCTTTTTCATCAGACAGACAGAAAAAAATGATTTCTTTCACATCACATATAGTCGAAGTCTGTAGGCTGTCACAGCTAAAATTATACATCACGTGTCTGAATGTATGTCTTATGTATGTTTATCCTCTTACTAGAGTTGTCATTTGGAAGCATGCAATACATGTGAGGTCTTGCTTGATAACAGGGTTAGATGTGTGTAGTACGCTCTATATAGAACATGTCTGCGTGCACTCTTCTGTGATTGTGCTTGAACGTTGGAGCAAAACAAGCACACATCTCCAGTAGCAGCCACCAAACAGCTCCTGAAGGGGCGGTCAGGCAGCAGCTGTTTGTTTATTTAGATCTAACTTGTAATTATGTCTGCGACAGACTGCACCACGTACAGTAGAAAAGACATATTTGGCTCCGCTCACCAGCCAATCGTCAAAAGGGTGCTCACTGTCCCTCTTGATTACAGTTGTGCGCTGTAGTCGTGCCGTCCCAGCAGCTGTGGGAGAAGTGAGCCACCAGGATCTCATTTAAAAAGGCTATTGTAAGTGACTCAACTGTTCTGAATGTGTTGGTACGAGGACGTATTTCACATGACAGAAGAACATTTTTATTTCGCCCCCATTAAACGCTGCGGCTGCTAAGTTTGCGCCTCAGAGAGCGGAAACTGCAAAAGCAACCAGGAGCAAGTGCGGCTGTGGATGATGTTGGCACACGATGCTGCTTTGTGCTTCAATTTGTTCTCAAAAATGGCAGAACAGTCCAGTAATGTGACAATACTTTGTCCAGGTCGAGGAGGAGTTTTGCTTAGGATTCAAACTGTATGTAAATGTGTCTCTACTAGCACGGGTGCTTGCTGTGTTTCTTCATTTGGCATTCATAAGCAGTTGTGACGACCTCATCAGTTAGATGGAGCTGACTCCAAGACGGAGACGACAAAACCACAGACCTCAAAATGAGAGGTGCAGGAAGACAGAGACTCCACTTCACAGGAAGCGTGCAAACTGAACCAAATTCTCCCTCTCTTTTTTTTCCCCCCCCTCGTCTCTCTTTTCTTCCCCACCCCTTTCTTCACTCGCTAGTTTAAAGTTGTCCTGGCTTTTATTTTGAGCAATATTAATTTGGTGAGAAGAGTGGTGTCGTATCCGAAACACAACACAAAGACAGAAAAAAGAGAGAGGGAGAGTGAGGAAAAAAAGGGGGGAAAAGAAGGGAGGGGAAGAAGAAGAAGAAAAAAAAAAAAGAGGCGCAATGCGTGCACATTTCTCTCGCTTGACGTTTTGCTGAAGTTTGTACGCCACTTGAGCCCGCCGTTTCCATCGCTAATGATACCAGCGGAGCCTCTCTGGGGAATGGCGTCCGTTGTGCGCCTGGCTTTCACATTTCCAGCACCAGGTATTTTGGGATACGCAAGCGGGGACTATGAGGCACATCATTCCAAGAGCTCATCTGGCTCTTTCTCTCTCTCTCTCTCTCTCTCTCTCTTGCCTCCTCTCCTCTCCAATCGGTTTCACTCCTCTCTTCTTTCTTGTTGTTGTTGTACTTCTGCATACGCAGACATTCTCTGTCTCACTCCGGCTCTCTCTCTTTTTCTTTCTTCCTCCCTCCCTTCCTCTTTCTCTTCTACTTTTTTGATTTGGTAAGGATGATTTCAAGTATGGAGGAAAAAAAAAAAAAAAACTGCATGCACAGGAGAGGGAAAAACTCTTTTTATTAACTTATTCATTGTATGTGAAATCAAGAGGCTTTTTCCTTTCTCCCCTCGTCTCTCCCTCTCCCTCTTCGTCTTGGTTAAGGCAAATGAATGTTTAAAGAGGTAATTTACTGGGCCTTGGCAGGATCCACGTTTTCTGTTACACAAACAGGCGGCAACAAAAGAAAATTCTAATCTAGACAGAAACACGACTGCACAGAGGATCCTCAGCAGGGGGTCCGGATGAATTATACAACAATCGGTGTTCTCCCTCGTTTAATTTAAAGGTCTGTTTTCAAGGCTATCGCCAGCTCCCACTTCAGAGGAGAGACTTGGCCCAGTGAGGTCAAGCCCATATTGACAAATATCAAGAGGCACGCAAGGAGTGCCTAAAACGCAGATATGAATAAGTAAAGGCAAACAGATAAGCAAACATAAAGCAATAAGAGAGAGAGGAGGCAGACTGACAGGAATACACACAACATCACATGGACCATGAAACATGGGGGCCCCGACGAGGTTTTCCGAGGAACTGAGAGAAACACAATACCAGGCATGTGAAGGCATTTCTTTTTTAAAAGGTAAATAATCGTTTGTTTGATAGCGCTGTGCCGGTGTCAGGGTCTCTTGGTGTTCACACACACACACAGGCAGGCAACGCGGTGCTGCTTCTAGCAGTCTGCTGTGTTTAGAGGCCTGTAGGACCTTGCCCCTGAGATTTTAATAGCAAAGGTGGAAACAGGATGTATGCATGGATTTCTTGAGATGATGCTCGCGGAAATTATTATTTTTTTTATGTGTTACATAATAGCTGTGTGTCTTTATTTTTAACTTGCACTGATGTGCATTCAAATACCTCTGAATGATGTCTAAGTCTTTGAACTCAAATATTCTTAGAAGAGCAGCCCCCTGCTGGACACATTTTTCCTCTCTCTCTCTCTCTCTTCCTCCTTTCCTAAATTCTCTTTTTCCTCTCCGAGTGTGAGAAAAGAGCATCAGGTGCTGGCAAAATTGCCTAGCCACCCTGAGTCACCTCTTGTCGCTGCTGATTTTCTTCATAGTTCACGGGAGCCTCACACTGCAGCCTCCCTCTGCCCCCTTCCCGTCGATCATGCCTCGACAATCAACAGGTCACTGCCCCCTGACCCCTCCCTGTGGTTCACCACCAATCTGCTTCTGACAGGATGAGTTTGACCTCCGACCCCTCAAGCAGACATCTCAATCAGCTTTTAATGGTACCAGGAAGAGAGAGCACAGCCACATCACATGGCTTCGGGGAAAAAGACACTTTTGGGTATCTCCATGTAACCCTCCTTTAGTCACATAGCTGCTGCGTTAGGCTTTAATTTTATTAAACTACAATATAAATCACTTCGGTATTGAGATTATTACTAATTTCTATTATTTTTCCCAATTCATATTCAGTGTTCTTTAATCATCTGAAGCTTATGTAGCTTTTTATTTTGCTCGCTCGAACCTCGAAAGTCATAACCCAGTGCTGAAGAATATGATTTGATTGAGGAGGTATTTTAAAAAAAAGGAGAACTGTGATGCAAATTTGGCCCCTCGTTCACAGTAGAACAGCTAGTGATGTTTGCTCCCCTATGTCCTCTGAGCTCCACCGCTGATTTAACCTCCAGGGATGAGCAGCCAGTGATCACAACGCTCAGAGGAAGTTAGCGGCCTCCACTCTCCAGAGGCCAGCACTTCCTCTTGATTTCGCCTGTTCTGTCGAGAAAGAAAAGGAAGGTAAAGATAAAAAAACACCCCTGCTATGCTGTGTGTGTGGGCTTCACACAACTGTAAAACTGCGTCATCAGCACAAAGATGAAACTCGGAGTGTATGCGTCTGTGCACGAGTGCATTTGTGTGCATGTGTGTATTTTAGGCGAGGTGCCTGCCCTGGAGCTAGATAATGTGAACAGAAGCAGATGGGGAAACTTAAACGCACACCCACTAGGGTATAGCAGAGCTGGCACAAAGTAAGAAGAGGTCTTAGAACATCTCCCAGCCCGAGTGGATGCCAGCACTCTCGCTAGCGCTGAGACTGGATGACAAAGAGTGTGAAAAAGAGAGTGAGTAAGTCAGAAAGAGAGAATCTGTGTTGTGTGTGTGTGTGTGTGTGTGTGCTTGTGTGTGTTTTTGTACAGTACCTCCACTTTTTGTTCTTTGTGCATATTTATTCTTTTATGAAACTGTCGGCCCTCTGTCCTTCTGTTTTGTATCTCATCTGTTGTGCACCGCTACCAACCAAGCCTAAGCTTAAACACCACCCATTCTAGTCCACATAAAAACGAAAGGGATATTTGTTTAAAATAGTAAGAGTTCAGCTTATCAAATATAAATGTGTTGAAATTTGATTTAGATTTCTGAGAAGCCATATAATAAATCTGACTTAAGGCCATGAAAGAGTGCAATATAAAGACTCCACTTTAACATGACTTCACAGGACATTATATAACCTAACAGTTTGTTTTTGTGTTCAATGAAATTCTGGTTCAAATAATAAAAGGTGTGTGTGGAGAAAATACATTTATAATAAACATAGAGGTCACATTTCTGCATGTCAAAGTGCATTACATGTATGTATGCAATAAAGGTGATGCAGAGGAGTGATGTGGATGTGCCATGTTTTTACAAAGCAAAGCTGCTGCACACAACATAAGATCGAGATGGACTTCTTCCCGTTTTCTAAAATGATGACGTCCTGAGTCAGACTTAAAACAGAAAACACCTAAATCACTGTGACTCTGTCTGTTCAGCAATCGTGCAAGAAGCAGTTGTGCCAGCCCCTTAGTCATGCGTCACATTTTGCAAAGCATCCGAGTCACTTGGGACCAATCTGTTAGACCCATAAATCAGCTCTAAATCTCCACACGAGCCAGCTGAGGCAGGCCAGGGGTAAAAGGGGGCCAACGAGTCCTCCCACAATGAGATACACATGTCGCTGCCTGGTGGGTGGGTGCTGGGAGAGGTCAGAGGGGGTGTGTAGGTTAATAATGAGGTGAACTTGATCTTTTCCAGTCTCAGAGAAGATCGGTCGCTCTTCCTCCCCCCCTGAGGGGAGAAGACCATTATCTCAACAATGTAAGAAGAGGAAAGTGATGAAGGAGAGAGTGGTGGTTGTTCTTAACTGTTGGGTCAGGAAATGGTCATGAGATTGTGGATGAATTGATTATTAATGACTGTGTGAACTGTAAACAACAGTATAATTAGTAGCTGTATTAATAATAATTAGCAGGACAATTAAATCTTAGTCATTTTAACCTTTTAAAAAGAAATGTAATAAGATAAAGTTTCTAAATGTGCTTTTCTATAATTTCTCACTTACTGCTGATCTTTGTGGTGTCTGCTGGGATTCCCAGAGGAGAACGCTCCTCAGGCACATTGTTTCCATGCTCAATGGTCCCGACTGAAAATACTTTTAACATCCTTGACCTTCAGACTGTGGACAAGACTAGACTTTGGAATGACCACAAATGTCTCAGTCTCAGGAAAAAAACAACCACACAGAAAAAACAGGTAAGATGTAAATAAACCACGTCTGGTTTAATATATAAAAACAGAATTTATTACCAAACCGAATCTACTGTGTCTTCAAGCCAGCATTTGGGATCCGTTTTTAAAATGATTGTTTCATAAGACGATACTGAAAATCCACTGAGGATAAACTTGTTGCAATACAATTGGTTGATTTACAAGAAAAAAATCCTGTTAATCAGCTATTTCTATCTGAGAGGCCCAGGGCGAGCCATCCACCACAGCTAATCTACTTCATGCAGTGATTACATAACACATTTACTGTATACGGAGAGCGTTTCTTCACCAAACGGTTTCGACTGAAGTTAGTCAGTCAGTTTGAGGATGTTACATGAGATCGTTTTCATGATGACTTGTTCCTCTAAAATTTGAAGCATGTTAAGATTGAAAGCTGTGGTGGTAACTGAGACCAACAAGCAATTTTAAAATGTGCCAACAGCTGAATAGATAATAGATTTTAGAAAGTTAGGAATAACTGGATTTCAAGAGCTTTTTAGGAAATTTAGCAGGGAGAACATCTAATGGCCAGTTTGAGGATGTTACATGAGATATAAATATCTTCTTACAACCAGCTCAACAGCTGAATGCTCTGTGGTTACTGATAGAAGAGCAGCAGGACACTGAGAGAGAGCGAGAGGGAGAGGAGGCAAACCTCAATGGATAAAACCCCAAATTCTTCTGTCCTCTCTAGCAGGGTTTAAATCACAGCAAGTGTGCATTTCTCAATGACACCAGAATTGCCTTTGGAAAGAAAACTGAATTTTTTTTGCTGAGCAGATTGTAAAGCTTACTCATGGATAAAAGAGCAGTGGAGCAGATGCCACTTAAAGATTCAGCTCTTCAGGTAAGGTCTGGAGTTTGCTGAAGCCTCCCTGTCTCAAGTAGACTTACACACACACACACACACACACACACACACATACATAAATACATATCCCACCCCCTTGTACCAACGCTCAACTTTGATTGATGAGGAAATAGATGGCAAATTGCAGTGTCCATCCTGATGGATGACATCATTTGGCCCAATGTGCTGATCACGAATGCCAAACCGGAGCCGTGCTCGCCCACACCCCCCTTTCCCTTCTCCACTCTTTTTGCTTACAATTGATCAGTGGGAGTTTTGCACGCCAGCCTCCTTTGAATTTAATGCATGAGGAAGGAAAGCAGTTGACATGGCTCTTTACTGCATGTCCCAGTCCCTCGGCCCCCCTCCCTCCTATCCACTCCCCCATCCATCTTTATCTAGAGGGGTCCAAAGCATGACAGATCCACTGGTACTCTGTTTGTTTACCCTCATGCACAGACAATCACTCTGTGTTAAATGGCCCTTCTCCTTTTAGATGGATTATTGTTTACACAAGTTCAATTATAGGGGCTGTCTGAATGGAGACTTATTGAAGGGGAGACTAAGAAAGATGGGCAGTGATTGTCAGTCCTTGATATTTTCTGTCAGCATTTGTTCTGTTCTCATCATCAAACTAGACCATTCCCTGTCAAGCCTTTCATTTCTAGCCACTGTGTTTGCCAAGGAATTTGGTAAGAGCCTGTTCAAACAATGAGCGTCAACATTAGAGGCACACACTCAAATTGATTTATAAATGCCTTGACTTTTGCCACAAGAAGATGAGATATACCTTGTAATGTGTAAATACATCTGGAGAGGCTCTTTTGACTGGGTTGAGGGAGGTTTGTCACGTCCATTGGCACGGGAGAGCTCTGCATATTCCTCAATCAAAATTCCTACACGTGTAAACAGCTTGTTCCCCCAGCGGCTTATTTTGTGGAAGCCATCCAAGCGCCACCTCAAATTCAAATGGGCTGACAGGTGAAGAGGAGTCAAAGGAGAGAGGGGATGGGGGCGGAGATGTTGTGATTGATGGGGGCAATGGCACGCGGTGGCGGCTGAGTTTATGAGCCAGAGCAAATCTGAATATTGAGAACGTGGCCATCATGTCATACTCGCCATATTAAGAATTATTTGACAATGTATTATGTCGGAGATCTGTCACGCAAAAAAGATGAGCATGCCCTCCCCTGCGGCTGAAATTACAACCTGCGGTGCAGCGAGATGTAGCTCCACACCCTACTTTATGAATTCTTTGTGGACGACACACAGGGGCCCTCCTCACTTACTCAGAGTTAGGAACTGCCAAAAGAAATGACTGAAAACATCAGTATGCATGGATTCCACTGTTGTTGTGTGTCCTAGTTTTTACAATAGTGTTGACCATGACACTAAGTGTGCTTGCATTTCTTCAACCCGATTGTAAAGCACAGCGTACTCATAATTACACTCCTGTCAACTGCAAAAAAAAAAACAAAAAACTGTGTAATCTACACCTCAGTAGAAACACTGAAGTGTTGCAGGCTTGTCTGTGAGCCTGAAAGGAACATTAATTCAGTTACATGAGACCTGGCTGGACTGTAGTAATGTGGCTGATGCACGAGTACCATCATTTACCACATTTTAATGAGAGCAATGAACCCCGAGGCAGTAAACGTGTTCTTCGTCTATTATATGCGCGCACTAATAAAAATATCCCCTAAGCTTCATCATGCGTTAGCTTGTATTTTTCCGTTTCTACTCGTTGCCGTGCGCGATCTGTACACGACAATCAGGAGCATGCTGTAATAACTTCAAAGTGTTAATCTGATATTCATTTAGATGTGAGCCGTGTTGCTCGAAATGGAGGAGGAAACAAATCATTGGCCCTTTAATAATAATCAATGCCTGATGCCCCTCCTCCCCTCCAACCTTTCCTGTGCATCATCTGGTGTGATGTTTGTGTGTGTACGTGTATATGGTATGGTGTGTGGTGTTTCTAGGTGTACTCTGTGAGCCATATTTTTACCTCTGGGGGTGTCTTTGGCTGAACCCTCGACCCCCTCTTTCTCTGAGGACAGCCTGCTAAGAACCAAGCAACATATCAAAGAGTGGGGGGGCACAGCCAGGCCACTGGGTTTCTGGCAAAATCATCTCAATAAATAAATATCACAAGACACCGCTGGAGGGAAAAGCTTTGATGTGGGGGGGTTGAGCCCCATTCTCTCTTTTCTCTCTCACTCTTTCTCAACCTCAATACAGGTACTTCTCCTCCAGTGTCTTCACTCACCGGCAAACCTTCACCACTTGCTCTGACAAAATGGCTCATGTGTGCTCCTCTGTGTGCATCTCAGCAGCGCCAAACGTTCAGGAGCTTGTAGTTTTTTTTTCTCTCTGAGGAGGTGAGAGTTGGAGAAGCACAGTTTTGTTATCAATAGATCCAGGGCGCTGGGTTGGTTATGAGTAGCTGGCACCAAAAGAGTTCGAGAAAAGCTTTTTCTTTTTCTTCCACAATGTCGAGACGCTCAGGTGAAAAATAAGTGTTTACACTGAAAAAGATATTTACCCATGTCTGTTTCAGTTCAGGTTTAATTATTTCCACAAGGTAAGGGATGATAAGAAAGGCTTATTGTGCAGAAGTACCCTGCCAATCATTCTTCTGATATCTTTTATTACTGGCTAAACAATACTGTGTGTCAGTATCTAGCTGTGAGTAAATGAGAGCTGATGGAAATTATATCTATCCACAAAGCTTCTCCGCAATACACTAATCACGCTCTTTCTCAGTTTCCACCAAAGCTTCATCAACATTCATTTTTTCCTCTACTGATGTTATGAGCCTTACAAATTAACTATAATCTCCTTTTAAAGTCAGTAATTGGAGATTGTTTTCAATCCTGCAAACGATAATATTTGGAAAAACTGTACTGATCTAAGTGTCTCAAATTTGTTCAAGGGAGTTGCAGCGCTTTTACTGGCTGTTGCCTCAGTGTGTCACTGGACAGAGGGTGACCCTTAGGGATGAATCATAATGTCTACTTTATGGAGGAATAAATACACGCACTGCACAGTCGAAGCTATTGTGTTTTCTTTTGCAGAATTGCCTCATGCCTGTCTGCAAACACTAAACTTGTAGCAACGATCACTGTAAACAGCTGACAACTCTAAAATATATCTGGTGCACTTTCCAGCAAAAAAGATTTGACAAACTCTGTAATGTAAAACATAGTTTACGGTGAATGGCCAAACACAACACTGACAGCAGCATTGTCAGGTGTTTTGTGTGATCTGAAATGTATATACAGCAGTAGAACGAGTGCTCTTAAGGGCTTCGGGTGAGTTTTTCCACTTCTTTTTTTCCGGTTGTATTTCTGTAAAGATGATTCGTCTTCAATCAAATTACAACATTTTAGCAAATCATAACAACGTATATCATAGTGAGAATGTAAAAATGTCTGTCAGTGGATCGTCCTCTCAATATGCATATATCGCTTTGAGTATGTTTAAAAAGATGATACACATTGATTCTTGAGGCTTTGATTTATGGTATGGCAATAATTCAATGTCAATTAATCAACTCTCAGTGCAATTGTATTATATTTGTTGTTGTCCAAATTAACACATTTGAATTTGTAGCATTTGCATGTGTGTGAGATTTGTCTAATGTGATTACTTTTTGTGATTTTACATTCATTTGCCAAATTAGTATTTCAAAATCTTTATGTCCATAACACTGACTATGTCCATATCACCTAATTGTTGTTTAGAGTAAAGCGCACTATTTTATAAAATGTGTATTTTAATGTAACCAAATAATAATAATAATTTATATAGACTAATTCCTTGAAATTAATTATCCATTTAAACTTGTTTTAGAACCGTTGTAATAACTATTATAGCAAAGGTCTCATCACTATCTCCTGTAACTAAGAAAAAAAATCTCATCCAATGGTGCAACATGAATAAAACTACTATAAAAACACTACAACATAAAACATGATAACATGATAAAAGCAGGTGGAGGAGGTGAGAGTCAATTGCCTGAAGGGTGAAATATAGGTACATTAAGCTCAGAAATTGGTCAATAATACTTTCCTCTCACTGTTGAGAGGCAATTGAGTGGAATGTGGATTTGAGTGTTTATCCGTGCTTTAATACACTGAGAAGTATGGGGGTTAAACTGCATGCCCCTGGGGAGCATATTATTGACTGTTGACCAGCCTAAATTAATTTTCAACAAGCCTCTTCAGGGGAACAATGGAGATGGATTATTGTTGCAATGGGACAGCTTCATGTGCTTTACTCCAAGGTCCACTAAGTGGATGACTACCGTGTGACTCCACCTCAGCTGAACTACGCCATACTGCTGCTCATTGCAGTTTTTGCTGTAATTGTAAGCCACGCAGATCCACTTTAGATTTTAACATGGAGGCATGTTGACAGAAAATAGCTTTTGTTATCTCCTCTCCTCCCAAATTCTTTCTCCGATGCCACTGACTGCAGTCATTATTTCCAAAGTCTCGTCCTCATATGGATTTAAATGTGCTTGTGTAGTTGATGTGCCTCAGCTGAGGAAGTCAAGCAGCTGAGTTAAACAAGAGGCCTCATTGTTAATTTGAGCATCCTAGCTTATTAGTTTGGTTTTGATCTATCGGAGGCGGCTGGGTGTCATCCCATCGCTTGTTTTCCCTCTCCCACTTTGAATGGTACAAGTGACAAAAGGCCTCCCACACACAGTAGCTGGCGCAGTGTGATCACTGCATGCTGAGACACAGGGAGGTGTCAGCACTAATCTCCTTTAAAATGGCTCTCTTGTCTTACACCCAATGCTCACAGCATATCCTCAACACTGTAATTGTGTCTACTCGATGAGACTTGCCGTCCCACTTTTACTCCACTTTTGTTTCATACAGTGAGTGTGCGCCACTGAACTTGTGATACATTGCACTTGACTGAGGAGTTGAAAATCAATGAAATGTTCTCACCTGCTATTCTCAGCCACATCGCCGTGTCTTATGCTTTTTAATCTCCCTTCACTAACAGAGGTAATAAGAAGTAATATGCAGTACAAAAACACAATCTGCTCCTGTTGTCAGCCTTGGGATGAAACCAACTTGTAAAATTTATACACAGGTAAAGTGATCGAGACTGCTGAGTTTCACATTGGCTTAGGAATACTAATTGATGGCTGTTTTTATTCAATGTCTCATGGAAAAATGGGGCAGGATTTGAGGTTTTATTTTAGGGACTAACCAAGTTTTTCTAAAAAGATAGAGGCTTCCACCACATCCAATTGATTACAGCGACATTTTACTTCCACTCCACTAATTTTGCTTATATGTAAAACTAGTCTTGTACACTGATGGAGGCCTCAGTGTTATCTCACACGGTAGGTCAGGGTTATCTCAATAGTATCAGTTCTCATGCAGGAAGAAGGTTGAAAAGTAGAGAGAGAGAGAGAGAGAGAGAGCACATTTGTTTCTGTGGAGTTTTCTGCTTCTAATCCACAAGCAAGGAGTGTGGTTCATGTGCTTCTGCAGAGTTCTGAAAATATGAGAAAAGGCCCATAGCTGAGGTAGTTTTCCCAAGGTCACGGGCTGCGGTGATGAGGAGCAGAGCTGACTTGATGCATCTGGACTTCATTATAGGAGGCTGGAACATGCTTCTCTATCATTCCTGCTATGTGCTGAAAGAGATGGAAGACAGCCGCAGAATCCAGCGTAGCAGGGGTTGTCTTCCATCTTTCCTCATGTTTGGGGGTTCGCCTTCCATCTTCCTCTCATTTTCCCTTTTGTTATTCGAATAACTTCATCTTTATCTCAGCGTCTGTCTCTGAAGTGTTGTGTGTTTATGCAAAATCCATGTTTGGCATACTTGTTGAGACTGAAGTGAAGATTGAAGTGCTCGTCAGTGCTTTAACTTCAAGTCTGCCTTACTTGGATGATTCCCCCCTCTTTCCCCCTTTCACTTTGCTGAGAAAGTTTCTTCTTCCTCTCCCATGCCTCGTTGTTGCCCCGGAAAAGTCAGAGCTCTCCCCATCATGCCCCCAGGACAGAGAGCACCTAGCCACATGCCTTGTAGGCTCGCCAGGAGCTCAGCGCCTCTGAACTGGCTGATTGCCACACAGAAAAAAAAAAAAAAAAAAACTCCCACACTGTTGCCATTCTGCCATTTGCTTCCATGCGTGCAAAACATGGAGTACATCAAAGGAGCATATTCACTTACACCCTCTCCATAGCCTCATCAAACTATGCACCCCAATCCCCGAATGCCCCCCCCCCCCATGCAGTCCTCCTCCTCCCTCCCATCTCTCTTCACCCATTGTAAAAAATTTGCAGATTAAATCAAACAGACTAATTTTCATTGGTGTGTCAGAAGCGGTGCACTGGACTGTGTGGCTAAGAGGAAAAATCAATGCAGCCCTAAGTGGGAGATCAAACTCAATATGTAGGTTTGGATTGAGCCATAGTGTCTTCATTACACCAAATAAATCTTCCTCTCTCTGTCTCTCTCTCTCTCTCTCTCTGTGTGTGTGTGTGTGCACATGTGTGATGAGTCCATGCGGGTGTGAGACTGTGGAAGCTGTGGTTGTTCACGTCGGCTGGAGACTGAAATGTCCGCTCTCAGAATAATACATTTTTATTCTGACTTCCTCAGTTCCTTTGGTCACTTCACCTGATAAGTTAAGTCTTATGTTATTGTGTTGCTAGACGTCTTGCCTAACATAGACTATATGTTCCACTTGGCATATCCGCATACAGGATGCCAGGTACAGTATGTCAACAAACCTCCTCAACCTTGATCATTTTCTGTCTACACACTCATAAACTGACAGCCCGTTAAGACCTTTCCTTTACAATTTGATGATTAAAATTAATGCGATGTTGTGTAACGCCATCTATGTGCTACCTCCTTCCCTTCCTTGTCACACTGTATCCCTGTCAGCTGTAATTTACTGAGATGGAAAAAGCTGCTCTTTCTATGTGAATGACACAAGTAACCACATTTCTGCTTTCATTTGATATGTCATTGCTGGACCTTGTACTATATCAAGAAACAACAGGGATCCATTATTGATATCTGGCAGCTAAAGTTGCATCACCTTGAGAGTTCCGAAGGTGAAGAACAACATAGCACAACTGGGTGTTTTTTATTTCTTTATTTATTTCTGTTTCCCTCTAGTGAGATGTCACTTCAAAAACAACCCGACCAAGGAATGTTATTATGCTGAGAGAATGTCAGGCAGTTACAATAGGCTGCTTAATGAGGTAGTGTGGCAAACTTTCAGGCAGGCCATAATATGAATTATTTGTCATTGGCTCTCTGTGTCTGTGTGTGTGTATATATATGTATGTGTGTGTCTTTGGAAAGGGCCAAGTGTAAAGCAGGATGAAGGCAGGCCTTGATGGAGAGATGTGGCACTAGCCTGGGGGCTCGCTCCACTGTGAGGGTAGTTAGCTCACTGCACACCGCCATCATTAGGGACTAGGGCACTTGTGCTGGGAAGGTGACACACAAGCCTACATTCAGACAGCAGCACATACACATAACACCTGTATATATGCTGCACTTCTTCTCTGCAGCTCTTTCTCTGTCTTGGCCTCATGCTCAGTCTCAAGGTATTTCTGCTTTATAATCACTTGGACAAGAGTCCTTATACACGCCTTGGCAATAAACATAGGATGGGATGATAATGAGAGTGAACCAAAACAGTGGCTGACAACCAAAGGAATGAGCTGAAGGATGCTAAAAAAGTCTGTCACATCATAAAGTTTATCACTGATGGGTGGCTTTGGTCCATTTCATCCCTGGATCCTCTTGTTCATGTTGACATGTTCTTGGGCGAGAAACTAAACCCCAGTTGATCCAGCACCTTGCTTAACAAGACCATTATCATTGTGTCCGCAATTTACCCACAATCATCAATAAAAAAGTTTATTAAATAAAATCTATGAAATCTTAAACAAGAAACCTTAGTCCCATTCAGGCTTGCAACCTTCCAAGAAATAGGTTGATTTCTTCAACAGCCCCAAACTAACACTTTCATAGTTGTCTTATCGTGGCTGCTGCAGCTTTATTTGTAACGTGAGGATATGTGACGATGCTTTAAAAGCAACAGATTGTCCTCATGTTTGATATTATAACAATTACAGCAGATATTTGTTTTTTCTTTAAGTTCTGTGCTGTGGCCCAACTGTTGCCACCTTTTATTTCATGCATTCACTGTCATTTAATTATAAAGGAGGACCATAGGTTTATGAGAGAGACTCGAGCTGAAAAAGGAAAAAAGGCTTTCCATGTTCTGGCCTGAATTGCTGAAATATTTCTCTGATGGAGCATCCCTGCACTCCCTGTTGCTTATCCCTCTCCTCTGTGTACTTGATCGCTGCTTTTATAGTCCCTGTTATAAGAAGCCATTGTAGTGCAATACACACAATATGTCCTTAATGGATCCAAAATAAAATCCTTCTGATTAAAGATGGCCTTGTTGCTGGCACACTCTGGGATAGTCCTTTAGGGAAAGTATTGTGGACCAAATTGTACCAAATTCTCTCTTGTGTGGTGGCCCCTATTTATTTCCTAGACAAAAGAGATGCTTTCATATTGTAGGAAAGAGAAAATCTCTTAAAATACCCACCTTTCATGTGCTTCATTTTGTTCTTCAAGGTTAGAGGACAATTGTTACTGAATAAAGAGTGGAATAATTCCTTCCAAATTTAGTTTTTAGAAAAGGAGAGCACATTTGGTCTACAAGTGACTCAGTGGCATGTATTAAATTTTATAAAAATAACTACAGATGGGGTTTTGAACATCAGACACTAATAACATATGAGAAGTAACAACTAACATTTCTAAAAGCAAAATACTTCCTGACTCCTGCCATCCAGGAGTTCTTTTACCTATTTACTCTGTTCATCAAAAGCTTTTTACAATTGTGTGTATTTGACTGAAAACGGATGCAACTGACTTGTTTATATTTTGTAAGCACAAAGCATATAGCAACATATGGTAAAGGTATAGCAACACACAAAGCTAAATGTAGTAATGTAACAAGAAAAAAACTGTGGAAACATGCATAAAAAAATTAGAAATCGTTTTCTAATTAGCAAAATGTATTTGTTTAAATCTTATAGTCTTTATTAAAATAGCAGTTTTCTATATTTGATGAGAGCCAACTATAATAGCATCCACATCATCTCTCTTATTGACATACTGTAGCAACATATTCCTCATCTGATGTAGAATTAGGAAAGATCCTGCTCTTTATATTTGTTGTACTAAACACCCTTCTGTTCCCACAAAGAACCATTTAAACGATTTCCAAGAGGTCTTTTACCTGCACTATCACACATCATTTGAAACAATCAGACTTTGCTGTGTTTTTCTACTTTTGTCTAAACATCAATCCTTTTCTTGCCCTTCTTTTTCACCCACTTCACCTTCACTGTTGAACGTAACCTGTAATAAGTATTCACATAGCCTCCGAATCCTTTCCCTCTGTATGTAGTATGTTATACAATCTTGAAAAAAAAAAATCACTTCTTCTTCCTTGGACACATGACTTAAGGTCACAGGTCACGATTTCCAAACAATCACTCAAGTGCTTTTTGAACTGCTGAATTCTGCTGGCCACGCAATAGTCTCCTTCAAGGAGCAGCATACAAAAGTGCATGACGACAAAATGAAAATGAAAGTTCGCTCCTTTCTGATGAAGGTCACAAAAGTGCCACAATGCATTGGTTTCAATATGTGCTTTTGAAACATCTGCACAATTCAGTGTTCTTATTTTTTTTTTCAAGAACTCCTTTTACAAAAAAGCTGCGGCTTCAAACTTGAGAGCACTTCTGAAAAACGCATCTATACAGAGAAACCCAATGATGACCCTCTGCCCTCTTTTTTTTTTTTCTTCATCTTAAACCTAATTGTAGTGAAGGAATGAGCAATAGAAATATGGAGGATGATATAAATCGTCTAATCTGAAGCTGTATGAAAATGCGTGGCAATTTCGTCTACAACAAAGCAGATTGTGGACGTTAATGCTGCTATACGCTGTGGCCAGTTCTTCAAGTTTCCAATCTGTCCTGTCATCGAGAGCAGGGTCAGGGGTATACATCTCTCTCTTTTTTTAATAACATCCGAAACAATATCTTTTTGTGTTTTGTTTGTTGCAACCTAGAGGACATATTTAACGCTGTACAATGTTTTCTGATTTGTATGCTTGCCTGCAGCGATGGCCTTCAACATTGCTCCTCCATACCACACTGACATCAAAACACGCCATTTCTTTACTCAGGTACACAAAGCCTTTCCTCCTTCTTGAAATGTAATAGAACTGTCACAGACGCTTCCATGTTGTACATTGTGGTTTATAGTTCAAGGGTATAGCCGACACAAATGCATAAAGTGTTCACACTGTATATATTCAAAGGCAACAAAGAGGAGTTCTACATTTGCTTGATCATAACTGAAGCCATCCCTGTGGTTTCACTTCTGTTTTTTGCTGGGTGTTCACTGGAGGACGGTCTGTGTGGCCATGATCAAGCACAACATGCATGCTGTATTTCAGCTACTCTTTTTCTGTGTTTGCTTGGCTACTGTGTACACTTAAGCAAACTTCAAATAAATAAGGAATCGATGCCGTTCTCCTCAGTGCACAGAGAGAATCCATAAATTGTTGCACTCACTTGCAAACACGTACACGGAGAGACTGTTTTCTTGCAAAGCTGTTGGTGATCCACTGAGAACATCACATAAGCAGAGGCCAACCCAAACAACACAGCCTGCTTTGACTGAGATGTAAAGCCTGTGGTGTGCTGTTTCTAATACAGAGAAATTGTATGGAAAATTCCCAACATAACTACTGATAAAATACCACTGGAAAAGCTAAAATGCATCAGTGACAACAATTCACAGATGACGCTGCAACAAATGCCCCTGTAACCCAAAGCGAAATTAAATCTGTTCAGTGAAAAAAAAAATTATCCAACAACTTCTATATGAAAAGCAGTTTTGAAGTGTTCGGAGCCACCTTATGTTGATGTTAGAAATCTTTGAATTCTTGAGCAGACAACCACAATACACAAATTAATAATGTACAATTCACTTTGTTAGTGAGAGTCAGTCTTGTTTAGGAGTTCTTCAGTAGTTACAGCACCTTCACCAGCTCCTGACACGCTGCTCTGAGCTCATCTTGAACTCTGACCTCCACCTAGACGCAAAGCAAGCGAATGTTTCTCTACGGGGATTTGTGAAAGTTCACCTTTTTCGTAATTTAGTGTGAGAGAACCATTTGCATGAGACATACTGTATATTATATACATCTGTTTAATCTTCTCTGTGAGATGTCTTCTTTTATTTACGCTTAAAGTAATAGGTGAGTGAAAGCAGTTGAAGTGACATCTGTGATCAGTAATAGTAGATTTAACAATTACTGTCTGAAAAAGAGTCTTTCATGAAGCCGTGTGCACACCAAGTGGGTTTTGGTGGGCATGGCCTTTCACTTCTGATTGCTGAATTATTTCTATTCTATTTACGTCAATTTGATGCTGGAAAGGGCAAATACACAGTATATTATCTAATGAATTCATTGTATTAACATTTTGTTAAAAGTAAGTACTGTTGACGTGGCTATTTCATGAACTCCTGAACTAAATTATCCTTATGTTGCTCGATAAAAGAGACTAAATGTTGTTTTCTGGAACCCAACAGTGGAGAAAACATATAACGTTGTCAGCCCAGTCCAAAAGTAAATGTCATAGATGATCTCATGCTTTCTGTTTCTGTTGGTAACATCTGCCCTGTGTTCACAATATTACCAGATTTGACAGCACTGACTGATAATTTGGCCACGACATTGCATAAAACTAGTAGGATTTTCAGTTTTTCATTACAATGACATAATACTAAAAGCGCAGCTTAAGTATAACAGACCATTAAGACCATTAAAATATATCTAAATTACTTCTTTCTTCAAGATACTCTGTTGTGAACTGTAGAGCAGAACTAAAACTGAATAGGAGCTTCTTGCCGAGCTGCTCCTTAGGTCACATCACCTGTTGGGGGAATTTCAAAATAAAAGGAAGACACAGATGTGCACATACTAAGTTGCTTTTATTAATACAGAACTGCATGCTACAGAGACTGTACAGCATAAACATTTATTCATTACAAAAAAACATGGTTTTGGAACCATTTAAAATAACAGGAAAAAACAAACAAACAAAAAGATAAGAGCATAAAATAGAACAGGAACATCACAGCCGTTAAGGAAACATTCAAACTATTTATCATTAGCATCTTAATAAACCAGAGAAGAAATCGACAGATTACAGTCGCGTCATGTCAACTACAATGGCACCGAGTGGATGATTCTCTTGTAGCTTTTTTTACAGCCTCTTGCAACATCAACATGCCTATTTTTTCTATCTACCTATATGTAGTAGTGTACTTAAAAGTGGCAGTTTGTGTATTTTTTTGTATTTAATAGTTTTTTTATGAACCTCCTAATATACATAATTTGGCCCTTGTGGGTTTATACAGTATGATGTCCGTCTTTTTATTAAGTTTAAATTTTAATATTTGACAATTTGCTACCAAACACATTTGTTATAGCAACATTTATACTACATACATAGCAATCTATGTAACGTCACAGCAAAGAATGGTATCGAAATTAAAAAAACAAACAACAACAAAACAAACAAAAAAAATCCCTACAGCGTGGTTAGCGGGGCAGAGAAAATTATCACAAAATTTGGCACGGAAAATCTGTACACGAATCTACAGTCTGAGAGATGAGACTGTGCAATAAAAAAGAAGGGCTTTAGACACTTTTCCAACTACTGAAGACACGGTACCCACTGTCTTTTGTTTCAAGTTTTCTTTTCTTCTTTTTGTAAAATGGCTTATAGACGCATTAGTTGAAATTGTGCATACTTCTGTTCATGAGATCTACACAGTACACTGAGTGGAATCCAGGTTTTCAGCGAGGAAAGAAATCAATAACAAAAAGATTTGCCTTTTAAAACCTCCTTGTAAAAATGGATCATTCATATATAAGTCGCTTACCTTAAGAAAAAATATTTGTACAATGTATTAAGAAACAAAAAAAAAAGTCAAAAAGAGACACATACAAGATACAACAAGCAATCTCTAAAGCAATAAATACTACTGGTCCTAGCGTTGTGACATTTTAATAACCCTCAACCCACCCCGACCTCCCTTCAAGCCCACCCAACTTGCCTGACTCCACCCCAAAGGTAAACAACGATGAAAAGAACAAAAAAAAAAAAAAAGACAACGCAGTGGAAGAATGCATATTTAACACAGTAATCCCCCCTCCCCATTATTCTGTACATTTAAACAAGAACAAGTAACATCACAATTAAAGTTGTTCCTCAGAGAGGTGTCACTGCTAGCCTCATGCCCTCCTAGAGTTTGAACAGATGTCAAATGATTGGTTCGCAAGCTCGTATTTAATACAAATAAAGAAGGAGAACCAACTCTTTCAAGAAAAGGGCTCATTGAATAATCTAGCCTACCTTTTTATATCCGTCTTTTAAACATTTTGAAGTTGAACTAGATAATTTTTCTGTTTGCACTGTTTAACACTACAAAAACAAACAAACAAAAAAAAAAGATAAAATGAAATTCATAAAAATTTTGGCAGATTCACAAAGCTATACTACAGCTCATTGTATCATTTCTTTATAATAATTAGATTTTTTTGATAATGATAGGTCAAATATTGACCAATGAACTTTAATAAAACAAAAACTAAGATTTCAAAGCCTTATGGCACAGAAACGTAAAGAGAAAAAAACTGACGGCAAGTGAAATATAGCAGAGAGAGGGCCTAGAAAGGTGTGTGTGTAAGTGTGTGTGCAGAGCTAGAAAAGAGGAGAAGAAGAATAGGGTAGACTATTCTATAGACTTGGTCACTAGCGACAGAGGCTGAGGAGCCGTGGAGGGGAGGAGCGAGTGGGAATGACACAGCGAAGCCGAGGGCCGGGCCATTGAGGATGCCACAGAGGAGCCCGGCTGCCGCGAAGACGAGACGTCACCGTGCTCCAGGGCTCCGTTGTGGGAGGAGGCGCCGGGCGTTTTGCTAGCTGCAGCAGAGTTTTCCAGCTGAACCAAAGATGGTGGTGGAGGCCCAGCCAGGAGGTGCGGGTGGTGGAGTGGCTGGTGGGCCGGTTTCATAGTCAGTGAGAGAGGTTGCATTTGTTCAGTCTGAGGTTTGGACTCTTTTGAGGAGGGGGAGGGAACCACTGAGGAGGGGGAGGATGGGGGGGAGTCTAGTAAGCTTCCGTCCGTAGAGGGAGGACTGGCACAGCTGCCTTCACCTTGGATGTAGCGAATGCACTTTTTTTTTCTCCTGAGGGACAAGGCGAAAGAAAGAAAACATCTTTTAGCATCACATCTTCAAACGACATCGCATCTTAGCACTGCTGCTGACTTAAAGGCACCTTCAACTTTATATTATGATGGAAAACCATCGGTCTCATGTGAAGGTTTCAACTGTTTGCAGGTGCATTTAAGCAGCTTTATAAACCTCGTGCTAAGAAGAAAGAAGGTGGTAGAAATGACAGTCAGTTCCCAAATACTAAACCATCAGGCAGCAGAGACATGAAGGAAAGATCACAGGTGAAGCACCTGGACAGGAAGTAACAGGAGAATGAGGATGATGATGAGAGGACAAAATGAAGCAGAGTAGATGTAGTAATGCTCTCTGGATGTAAATTCTGCCTTTCTTACAGGCAGAGCCACATCTGGGGATCGGCTTGTTCTCTCCAGCAACACAAGGTTACTGGACCTGTCTCACTCCTCTACTTCTATCTGGCCCTACTCTCTCTTCTCCTGAGGGGACAGAGTTTGGATACGAGACGAAAAAGTCAACAAGATCCACAGCACCCTGGATCTAGCCCACAGACACAAGTGTGTGTGCATGAAGGGTCAAGGCATCACGTTTGCATTTCTGCCTGGGGTCAGGACCCTCCCCCTGCCTGCTGAATCCCGAGGCCAGGCCCGCTGCACTCAGTGGAACCTGATGTACGAGCATGGTGGTGGGGGGGCTAGGAGAATAGGGTATTGTTGCATTTATCTATGGTGACTCCGCCGCGAAGGCTGTGTTCAAATTTGGTTAAGGGGGAATCTCTGCCCACCTCATCTTTACCCTGACCCTGGCAGTGACCCCTCTCTAAGCTCTCTATTCTATCACAAGGATGCCTGAAGGCCATGGCGTATTAGTATTTAAGACTTGCAGACAAGAAGACAGGGAATAGGTAAACTAAGGTGTTTAAAAAGGAAAGATTGAGGCTCTTGGAACATGTAAGGCTGAGCTTCTGTTTAATTAAGGTTGTCAAACTAAAGCTTTTCCTGTAACTCTGAAGAGGAAAATTCGACATAAACACTGGGAGAGCAGATTGTTGGGAATGGAAAGGAAGACGGACATTAACATATCACACAAAAAGGCTCATGAAACCTTGATAACATGCTAGGATGAAAGACAGGCATGCATTGCCGATAAGCTTGACAGTACAACACACAACACCAGGCAGTATAGGACACAAGGAAAAGAGTGGAGATAAGGCTTTTAAGTACACTCTACACTGATACGGTAGCGCTGGGTGGTGCGGCCTATCGACCGGGCGTAAAAACGTATCATTTTGCTACTACATACACATCTTCCTCTCGATAACTGTCTGTCAAACTGCAGCAAATGAGCTAATATCCATTTTTTAACAGACATATTGATTCATAGTATGTGCCCGTGTATGTTATTGATTTCTCTGCCTCTGGGGAAATTCAACCAGATGCATCTTTTAGGAAATGGAGCCCAGTGAGAACTTTTAACCTCCCCGCTCCTACAATGAAGAGTGAATTATCGCATTTTTAGTCCATCGGTCTCATGATCTGCTATTACCATTTAAGGAATAAAGCAGAGTTTTCGGTAATGAGTATGTCTGCTAGAAGGGAAATAAAAGCTAAGTGGAAACACCAGTGGTAGTGGACTGTGAAGATGAGTGAGTATAGAAATTCTTGTTGGTCGTTCAATACGTTCAATATGTTCTTTGACTTTAACAAAATACACAAATCTGTTAACTTGCAAACTAAAGTTTGATTTCGAGCCTACACACGGTTAAAAAAGTAGAGATGAAATGTGTTGCAGCAGTTGCAAACTATGTGTTGCAATGGTTGGAGTTGAAGAGTTGCGTCAAGAAAGAGTGGGGCAGGGTGTGGTACAAGCCAGACACAGAGAATGGTATTACGTAGCAGAAACAAATACCTACCATGAAAATATTTCCAATTCAAAGACTGCTTGTGTCAGAACAGAAAGACAACAGGTAGGGACTAAGTAAGGGTTATTGAAGAGGAGTTTGGAGGAAGAAGAGGTGGAGAAGGAGGAGGAAGAGGGCACAGAAAAGAGTGTCACTGAGCAGGCCCTCAGAGAAAGCAGGGCTAAATTTGTAAGCATAACATTGTTATTCAAAGGGCGCCAATTAGAACATACATGACAGTTAAGATGGGAGGGAACTATCCACTGCCTGGAGAGAAAATGGATTTCAACCACAAGTGGGATTGTAAGACACGTTATTCCAAATTACATTAGCAAACCGTGATCTTGAAGCAAGATGTTTTGTTGAGATAAAATATTCAGTCATCTTCTTTCGAAATCCATTTTCTGCCACTGGGCTTGAACCAAGTTCAATGAAGAAAAATCACTGTGAGCGAATTTTTAGCAGGAAGCTCCTCAGTAAGGAAAAGAGCAACAGAGTTTACCATCTTTTACCACACTGATGGAAACATGTTTTAGAGGGATATATGAGCAAACAATCAAGAAGAAGAAGCTGCTCATTGTGGATGTCTTCCTCCCATTGGTACTACAGCAGTTATACCTGCATGGTTTGCACCATAAACTCAGCTGGTCAAGCCCGAACAAGGCACGACACTTCTTTGGGGTATTTGCATCTGTTAGCCAAAGAGGTAGACACAAACACACACACAGAGACAAAAACAAAAGAAAAAGAAAGAAAAAAAGAAAATGGACACGTCATTTCACAGACAACAACATATAGCCAGGGCTTAGGTTTAGGCTGGCAACACTGGGATGTCCTCCATATTGACCAAGCCATCAGGCTCCAGATCCTCCAAGCCCCGACCTGCCAGTTTAGGATTTTTGACCAATGTCAATAAGGCTATTGTACCGTGCATCCTGCAATAAGACCCCTTTGACCTGAGAAATGCTTTTGTATCAACACATGCGCACAGACACCATTCATACAAACACAGTGGCAACCTAGAGATAGACCGGCAGGGCGTGGCTGGAGGAAGCTGAGAGGTCACGATAGCCTGGCAGGACAGACGGAGGGAGGGAAGAGCAGAGCAAGAAAAGGTAGCAGCAGAGAGCAGAGGAGGAAGTCCCAGCATAGAATTACCCAGCCTTCACCTGGTCCTGGCCGGTGCAAGCACACACCATACACACCTGCACGGGCCACACCAGTTATTCTGTTGATCAAGCCCAAAGCGCGCTCGACACTTCTTAGGAGCGCTCAGGTCTGATGCCGCAACAGGGAAGGGAAGCCAGCAGAGAGGAGGAATAGAACCAAAACCAAAAAATACGAACAGAAATCAAAAGGAGGAGAGATACAAGGAGAAAAAACAGATAACAGTGAATCTATGAAGCTTGGCAGTGGGTCATTGTGCAAGAAATCCCCCCCAAAACCCCCATAAAGCCATTCTCAAGTGTGCCTTTAAAGATAGGACTGAACACAAGTAGCGTGTTTCAGACATTAGTAAAATCAAAATACATGCAAATTATGATATTAATACATAAACAATCGCCTTCAGTCACGTTATCTGAATTCTAACTGGGGTTAGAGCTGGAAGATAAACTGCCTATTTGGTCGAAAGGAAATTAATGGAGCAAATGCAGATTGGATTAATTTACTGCTTGATGTTATCAGTGCACTATGGTTTCAAAAAGACAAAGTCAAGGGGGTAGAACTAGGCAGCAGTAGCAGATTGCTAAAACAGCACAGTTATGAATTAGGCCTAGCCAGGGAAAGGATTAAAAAGGCTGGAACCTGAAGAGGGAATCTACTCCTTAGACCTGCCATCAAACACTTGACTGTTTTCCATCAGCATTGGCTGTCAGACGCAGAAAAGCTGCCAGTCACTTGCTAGCTCTACTCAGTAATCATGTCATTATCAGAAGTAGAGCGGAGTGACAGCAGAATACTGTGGAGGAGTGTTTGAGTCCAGGCCTCGTCTGAGTAGAGGCAGATTTAAAGGGGGAGTAGGCCAAACTCATGCTGGCCTGTAGGAAAGGCACAAGCGAAGCTACTAAAGCATATAGATTAAGGAGGTTTACCCTGACGCCACATCCTCCAGGTCATACTCCACAATGATAATCTAACTTTACTGTATACTGCATATTGATTTAGCCAAAATACGGAAAATGCCCTAAACTAAATAGCAACATGAGTCAATGGCGGTAAATGAAATGAAATATAACCTAACTTGAAATCAAAGGAAATGAAAGCATCATTTAAAGAAAAGGAAGCAGTAAACAAAGCAAAAAGGAGCATCTTTCAAAATACTGAATTTTAGCTTAAGCCTGCCTATAACTGTACATTCAAGGATAAATAAGTATACATTAATTTAAATAAGAAGAAATAAACAGTTAGTAATTTAATATTCAAAATGGCATTAGCACCTGTAATCGGAGGGAGTGAAAGGCAAGGGTTTGGAAAATATTCTCTGTGTTCTGAAAAAAAGAACAGATAGAGAGGCCTTCAAGAAGAAATCCGTCACCAAACGAGCGCAATATACATGATAACAAGTCGGCAAATGCTTCTCACAATATGATCAGAAGAATCAAAATGGATAAATGATAGAAATCGCAAACCTCCTTAATTTTAAGATGTAAGTGATTTTCTTTTGTTGGTATCAAAGCATGCATGAAAGCAAGCAAAGGGGCAGCCCAACACACACATGCACAGTCACTCGCACACATACACACATGCACGCACACTGTAAAGTAGTGCAGTCTATCTGCAGGGCACAGGCATTATAAAACAGGGCCACGCACACAACACTAGCAAAGTTAATGGCTCTCACAATGCTTCAACTTCACATTCTCAAAACACACATATCACAATACCAGAACGCTAAGGGGCAAAGTGGGGAGGAGGGGAGGGGGGTGTCAAGAGGGGAGGTGAGAAGGAGTGGAGGGGGTCATGCATATTCAGTTGTTATTAGCTGGGGAGAGCTAGGGAAAATTGGCAAAGGGGGGTATTACAAGCAACTCTACCATTTAAATATTGCATTGGATAGCATAACTATACCAAAAAAAAAAAAAAAAAAAAAAGCCAGGCACAATAACATACACACACACACAAAACATAACACACACACACACACACACAAAACAAAAACTAGCTTGACTTTTATCTTGCAAGATGTCACATCTGCCTGACACATGATGGGGCTCTTCTAATATAAGAGATAATTGCAGCTCACTTACCATTGCTCTCTGCTTGCTGCTTTTCCCTTTTTCTCTTCTTCCTTTTCCCCTGTTGGTTAGCCGCCAAAAAAATAGAAAGAAAAAAAAAACAGAGACAGACAGGAACCTTAGTTATTATATTGCAGAATGCCCAAAACATGAAACAGAGAATAGGACTTCTCTTTGTGTTTACTTATTTATTCATTCATTCTTTCTCTGCCTTTTTTTACTGCCTCTGCCCTGCGGTTTGTTACAGACACTGCAGGCCAGTGCCGACTTCTCCCTCCTCTCTCTGTTTTGACTTTTTCTGCTCTTTTCTTGTTTTTCTGTAATCTTTTGTCTTATTTTCCTCTGCTCTGTGAACATCAAGACATCTTGACGAGCCTCTGGCTTGGAAGACAGATTTCTCTAAAGCTGTTCGTTGAAGACTCCCCTGGTCAGCTTGACCTCAAAACTGGACGAGATTGATGAGAATCTGTGCACTTGTGTGTCAGAACAAAGGGTTGAGGTCGCAAAAGATTCACAAGTATACACATAAACAACGGCACGGTCAGGCTTTGTTACAAATATCCCTTCATATCATAACTAGATGGGCACAGGTCATGGCAATTTGTCCATGTCCACATTCACGTGAAGATATACATATAAAAAGAACAATACGAAAGGTCAGAGCTAAGAAAGAAAACAGCGCGTGTGCTGGTCATGTGACCTAGTGAAAGGGGGGAAAAATTGGTTTGTTACGACTTGTAAACTTAAAAACTTACATAGTTGTCTCGTGCTGACCAGCCTGGGTACAGCTGCATGTGGAGCTGTCGTTCTTTCCTGGCCAGTTCATAGTACTTGGCCTGCTCCTCCCGCGATAGGGCATGCCACTGTGCAATGAGAAACAGGACATGGAAAGAAGAGAATAGGTATAGAGGTTAACGACCATCAAGATTATTAATCACTGATTTGTATATGGTGAGCTTTTAAGACCTACCCTCCGCCCCAGGATCTGGTTGATGGCGGCACTTTCTTTCAGTGTGCACTCAGCCACCACCTTGGCCCGCATCTCCTTCATGTAGAGCATGAAGGCATTCAGAGGCTTCTTTATGTGGACCTGTTTCTTTTTCTCCTCTTCCTTTTTAGCGTCTGTCTGTTTCCTGTGGAGGTTCCAGAGGTCGGAAAGGTGAGCACAGTCAACCTACAGGTGACTCTAGCGATTCTAGTCTGAGTGAAAAGATGTTTCTAGGTCAGAGAAACTCTACTTACGAGCTGTTGAGGGAGCTGATGTCGCTGTGGGACGATTCCTGCTTGACGTTGGGTGTGACGATGGCTGGGTGTGGGATGCCCGTGGTGTGCAAACTGTGGTGGGGGGGCACCATGTGTGGGGGGAACCTAGAGGACAGAAGACTGTGTAAATCGTCAGAATGGACAAGGGTGAAATGAGAAGATGGAACACATGTATACACAACACTGTATAGTGTGGCTAAATTCCAGTCCCATCTAATGACAAACTGTCAAAGTACAAAGTCTAATCGACTAGAAATGGAACTGTCTTTTAGCCACAACACATAAATACACATACAAACATCCACATGAAACTGTCCAAGGCTGATTGCTATATTATTATTATTCACAACCAGAGGGGTTACTACATTTTACTACTCAAAATGAGTGTTAGGTCAAATGCTACACAATTTAGTTTAAGCACAGATTGAAGCCTGGACAGCTACACACTTTACACAACGGCATAACAACAGGTTAATATAAACAATCAGTAATGTGTTTGAAAAGGTGCTGTTGTGTGGCAATGACAAAGTCCAACTTCCCAACACTATACATCTCCCAAAAACTTCTATTAATACTACTCAATTTGACTACGTAACATATGAAGTGTGCCGTAGCCAATAGAGGCAACAATTCTTGTCATAAGTTCAGTGCACCTTCACGTTTTCTACTCATGGTTACAAAAACATTCTGTAGACTGACATCAGTGACAGCCTTGGCTTTTATCAGTGCTCAGACTGATTCCGCACTTCACAGATGTGTAAAAAAAAAACAAAAACGTTTATATCTGTCTAAACAACCGTCAACAGCTGGGGAAATGGTCTCCAAATATCATTTAAAGAAACTGCATTTTAGCAGCTACGCAGGTATGAAAAGGCAGGTTTTGGAGGAGTAAAGCTTGAACCATTATCTAGATTTACACCTTCTATCAAAGTCTCGGATCGCTTCTCGTATTTTGGTTCCTATTTGCTTTCTCCCATTCTTTTCTGCCAATTCAGCACTGTCAGCAGCATTGACATTTTTATCTTTATCTGTCTACACTCCTATCAACGTTTCATCATCTCCAACAGCTCCACATATGGAGGCCAGAAAGCCTTATTTATGGAACTGTTTCGCTGGCCAGAGGAGACATGAGACACGGCTGCACTGTATGTGCAAGTGCATCCACCACTCTAATTATTTTGTGTGCGATTGCTTAAATATTTATGCGTCTATCTGCATGTGTACGTTTACAGCGCGACGCCACGGCTCCACGTGACCACACACAAATTTAAGAGAAGAGAGGAGGATGAAGGAGAAGGAAAAAAGGAGGAATAATTCTTTTTTTTTTTTTTTAAAGAGCTCATTATCTGACTGTGTCAGGCTGCATGGCTCCGAGCCAGAATATAATGATGAGGATAAACTCGCCAGGAACAACTAGTTTCTGTTGGAGGCCATCTCAGGGGAATGCCAGTGCGCTCCCCCCTCAAACTCTTTCCCTCTTTTTCTCCTTTCCCCTCTTCTCCCTTCATCACTGACACATTGGTGTTTGTGCCATGTCATCCGTTGATGGGGAGTTCGGTAGCAGTGGCTGCATATCGCCCATCATTAGGGCTGCTGCATTTTCTTCTCTCACTCCCTTTCCTCTCTCCCTGTTCACGCTCCCTCCTTTTCTCTCTGTGCACTTGTTAAAATTTCCTCTGTTGCAAGATCTATTTTTTCTTCTCTTCCTTTTCTTCTTCTTCTCTACTCCTCCCTGTCCCCTCTCCACCTCCACACTCTTTCACTCCCTCCCTCTTCTCCTCCTGCTGCCACTGCATGGCACAGGTTATGGTTTAAACATGACGGCCATCCCTTTGAAGCACGGGGGCATCATCATCGTCATCATCATCATCATCATCAGGTCTCATCAGCAGCAGGCAGCGCCTCGGACCGATTTCACCAACACACAGAGGGAGACGCAGCGGAGACCCCCACCCATACACCCACCCAAACCCCAGGGCTCCTATGTCTCAATCTGAAAGGTAAGAATAGCTGGTCATGCTGGGGTGGGGGTGGGGAAGAGGGGTGGGTCACTGGTGCAGCAAGCCCAGTGTCAGCCAGCGCCATTTAATTGCCCATGCGAAGCAGTAGCCCCCGTGCCTGTTTAATGTATAATGATCTGGCCGGTGCGCTTCTCCCATTCCCCAGGAAAAGAGAGGGAGCAAGATGATGGGGGAACATATCAAAGGGCAGGCTTAAGCATAAGGGGCAAAGGGGCCTTCACATCCTCCTACCTGTCACACACATTATCACACGCACACACAATATAAGGGACTTGCACTGGCTCCAACCCCATTATCAAAATAATGTCTTTCATTTGTTCCGTTGACTGTCTCTTCTCTCCTTGGCTCTTTTGCCTCACATCCTAAAATAATGTATTTTTTAACAGGATCTAGGTGTAAGGTGCTCATTGCAAGACTACGAGGTACCGGATTCACACCGTGCATCCTAATTCAGCACCGATGACGGCACAGGGGACTGATACCGAAACAGCGCTCTCCTAAAAAGACCCGGCTCCCGACAAGAGTACAAGGCCAGGATGTCTTTTCTCTGCAATTTCCTCCAGTCAGACTGCTCCCTACAAGTCATTTGAGCTATCAAAACAGTTTGGTCCTTCTTTGAACAAAACCAACTAGCTGAAGGCTATATATGAAAGAAGTCTGCCATTTTGCTGACACAATTAGACAAACCGTTATTAGATTTTGTCATCAATTTGATTTTTTACTCTGGCCCATCAAAGTCAGAATTCTTTTCCCATGTATAAGGAGAGAGTTGGGGGATTTCTTTTTTTTTTTTGGATATGTGTTTACCCCCCACCCCCCATCCTCCAGAGAGATCCCAGAGCTCTCCATCTATTCAGTTATACTAATTCAATTAGGAGCCTCATCACAGGGCATTAGCTCTTCCCCATGGCCAGTCCCCCTACACCCCTGCCAGTATATTCAATTAGCTACACTGGAAATAAGATGATCACAATGTAGAGGCTGTCATTAAGGGACCAAATTAGCAGTCACTTAAAATCCAGGTTGGCTGGGTACTGCTGCCAGATGCCGATGTCTGAACAGGCCCACTGTCTGACCCTTTGCACCAGAGACTTGCTTAGGATGGACTGGGAGGGGCAAATGTGACTATCCAGACACTATTCTGCAGAGTTACCTTAGTTGGTTGACGTGCGATGTGCAAAGTTCTTATATAAATACTAACATAAAATAGCACAGCCGCAAAACCTTGAGCTGAACTGCAAGGGTGAGCTTAAACGCTTGTTTCCCTTATTCTCAGAGCTATGCTTTAAAAATGTCATCCCCCCCCTTGCGACTCCTCCCTCACTGCATCTACATGATCCATCAATGTCACAGAGGTCTAAACACACTGCCCTCAGGAGCTGTTTTTCCAATCAAGCTGTAATTAAACTAAAGCTTGGCCTCATCCCTAGACTCTCAACCAACCCTGTCCAAAAGTCCCCTGCTGCAAGGGGATGAGGAGGAGGAGGAGGAGGAGGAGGAGGAGGAGGAGGAGGAGCGGATAAAGTGGGAAGCTGCTTGTTTTTTTTTGTGTTGTAGCTTTTTCAGATCCTCAAGTCCCACAAATCATGGGCTTTTAGTAATCTAAATTATTTTTGCCTCCTCACACAATATAGAGGACACGTGTCCCTCAAGGGAACGTTAAGTAGTTTAACACCAACTGACAAACACACAGGCATGTATACAAGGTGTCAGCAAATACACATACCCCCCGTGGGTGAACTAATGTCCACAGCAACACTTAAGCTGGACCCTAATGGGCTGGACCAAAGCACTAAGCTAAGTGTCAAACCCCAGCTTATATCATCTAGTACCCTTCAAAGTGTTTCTGTGTTTGTTTATCTGTCTGGCTGCTCAAACTCACAGCAAGGACATGCCTTAACTCATTTCAGATCTGCCTGACATGCAGTGGGGGTAAATGTTCTTCAGGGGCCTCATTAGAAAATGATAAATATAATTAATATTTGAGCATGTTAGCTGGAGCCCCACACTGGAGAATTTGCCTTTTGAACACAGAGATAGGGAGTGTGAGCTCTCCTTAAGGGAGAAGTTGCTGCTCACTGCACTCACACTGCATGTGAGTGTGCACGTGCTTGTACATTGCCCTCACAGCCAACACAAAAACACACAAGTGAATGTATGAGCAGGTGAGAAAGCGTGTGTGTGTGTGTGTGTGTGTGTCTGTGTGCTTAGTGCCGAGGGCTCAGCTCACCTTGACATGGATGCGTTGACAGTGAGCGCAGTTGGGTAGGGGTGTCTAAAACCCCCTGTCGTGATTGGATAAACAGGTTGACCTTGCCTAGGAAGGGGGAAGAAAAGAAGAAAGGCAAAAAGGTAAAGGAACAGGGGTGATGGAAGAGGAGAAGGTAAATCCCTCTATCTCTCTCCTCTCTCCACCATGGGCCTCTTTATTCTCATTTGATCAGGACAAAAATCTAGGGGATTGCAGAGCGCAGATCAAAGGGAGGAAAACTCTGAACAATTTGAATGCCACAAATCTTGATAGCAATGGCTAATTAAATTTCATAACCCTTCGCTCTGTGTCGACAGAGTGGGGCCCTGTTCCTCCCCAAGCTGGAACTAGGTGTTTTGTTGTGATAATTAAAGACGAAGCGCGGGTCTCTTTAATGGAGCCATCACGCTAATTGAGGTCTACACATCCAAAGACAAACAATAATGAATGTAAATTTATACCAAAATAAAGTGCAGCAAATCAAAGGGCGCCATGGCTGCGCTTGGGGCCTCTCTTGGTATTTAGATCGCGGTGAGAAAACATTAAATTAACAGAGCTTAATTTGTAGCCTTTTGTCATATTAACAAGTGTTGACAAGAGTTACCAGGGGAGAGCCCCCGTGTGGAATTGTGGGTAAAATACTGGCAATCACGGTTCATTACTCTAATTGGACCATACAGAGACATGCAAAAGAGTATTTGCCACAAAGTAGGAATTCGAGGCCGGTGAGGGCCTGAGGAAGCTGCAGCGGGCTGCTGTGGTCCAGGAGCGAGTGCGTTGCAAAGTTGAGCGATCAAGTTTAAGTTTGAGAGAGGCCTCCAACTCTGAGAGAGCACCCACTCCGGGGAGCAAGAGGAGATAGAGACAGCTTGTATAATTGACTTTATCTACATGAAGATCAACATCATGCACCAACAGTCAACACACATATTTATTGTTTACTGTTTTATTCTTCAATGATTTGACTTGATATATCATTATTAATCATTACAATATATGGTTGCTATAGGAATAGAGAAGACAGAATAAAGAGTAATAAAAAAAGGATTCGCTTACTGTGGTACTAACCATCCTAGCGGATGGGGGATCTGGCCGACAGTGCCAGGTGACAGTGGGTAATAAGGAGATATATCTGGAGGATGTGGAGGCCTTGGAATTCCTGTGGAAGAAAGAGGATGACAGGCATAGAGAGGAGGTGGACAGACAAGATGATGACAGAGAGAGAACCAAATCTTTGTCAGTGCTGAATTCATTCTTTGTTGAGAGTTTCACATCTGAATGGAGCTGACATCACAGGAGTGCAGATGGGAGGAATAGGAGGAGGAAGAGGGCTTGCTGCTCGCATGTACACAGTGCTAAATCACACTTCCTGATCAAAGGCCTTTGAGGCGGCGGCACAATGTGTTGAAAGAGGCAGAGGCGAGAGAGGTGAGGAGAAAACACCAACACGGTTTTTGTCACATTTGTCTACCGAATTAGAAGATTAATGATATGAAATAACTGAGGTTTAGAAGTTAACAAAACACAACAATATAATTAAAGCACTCTCGGTGATCAGAGAGCTGTCAATATGGGGCTACAGGTTCAATCTGTCTGCTGATTTAGACTGGCATACTGGCTGGATGGGTATGGATTTCACCTGATGTTATGTGTGAAATTTTATGGATTATGAGCTTAAAGCCAGCACCAATTAAACTAGAAGTTCTACTCACTGAGTTGACAGAGATTAATGGTTGACTACTTCGGCAGCTATGATGATAGTTTTGGCAGAGGTAATGACGTGAAACACAGAGTATATTTTGGCTCGTTGGTCTCCGTTCGTCCACGCCATTCTCAGGTTTAGCATATTAATAGCAGCAAATTTAGTTTGTTATCCCCCCGCAGACAAACAGTGACAAAGACGTCCAATTTAAGGACATCCTTTAGTCTCGTTGAGGGCACTGCCAAACAATCAGAGCTTCCACCGAGTTGCCTTTACTTTCTGTGGCAGCTGACAGAAGGAGAAACTGCATCAGCAAGCTGCCCTGAATGAATGCCTTGAAAAGGTCTCATACACAGCCGGGTGTAAAAATAACTTTCTCTCTCTTATGACAAACTTGAAACAGGGAACACTAGACATGTGTAACAGCGCAGCAGGGAGGTGTGTGTGTGCGCTCAGTAGACTAGGAACTGAGGGACTTTCATTTTGGCTGATGTGCGATTCTTCTACACAGCTGGCTTTCCTGTGCAGCTGTTGTTGCAGAAATTTTGGCCCGTGCGAGCGCAGCCGAGCAGAGTCGAGCCAGATCAGTCTTCATAGATCAGAACTTGGCTAATGTAGGTGGTTACACCCAAAGTCCACAGCTGATCCAGGTTGTCCAAGTGCCTCTTGAGAGGGATTCTGTTACTGATGGACAAGGTGCTACGTAGCAGTTTGAGTCAAAGCAGGAAACGTAACTTTTCTTAGGAAACCAAAGGCAAGTTCTTTTAAAAGGAAAGCCTCGCAAACATTATCCCATCACCACCCGGCACTCAAGACCTAATATAGCTCATTAATTAATTAAACACTGAGCCCAATTAAGCAGCCCCATTAAGCACTACATTAAACAGCAGCTGGTGCATTATTTCCCCTTTGTAAGGACCATCATAATAAGGGAACATTATTACCTAAAACACCGACTCAATCCACAAGAGACCGCAGAAAAGCATGAAATTATTCACCGCACTGAAAATGCATTAACCTGAAAGGACGGGCTGAATGACAGTTAACGAAATGTGGTGGGTCAAGATGCTCACAGAAATGAATGAAATTGCCTAAAAAATGTTCGCTGAATAGTGTGGGAGAGGGATGTGTGGGCAGGACCTGTCTGCTAAACCTGGCCACTCTCAATCTGAAGCAGCATCAACAGGCTGTAAAGACGTAACTGCAGATCTGACAGGCGTAGTTATAAATATAGATAGTTATAAATAATCAAAAAGCCTGAATAAATCCAAGTGCTCTTTTTTCATTTTGAAGATTTTTTGTCTACTTGGTTGGAGACATCATTGCAAAGAGGCAGCGTGTGTGCTGCTCTCTGCTATTTTGCTAAAGATGTATGGCCCTCCAAGTACAGAGGCTTTCTTGTTTTCAGGCTTGGCAATAGGAGCTAAGATCATGAGAAGTCGAGGTTGTTTGCCGAATTCCATGTTTTACGAGAGGTTTATAAGCCACTGTTGAGGTTCTCGAATGTGAAGCCAAACTGTGTTAATGATGTTGATGGCAAAATCAATCAGTAACAGATGATGATCAGTTGTCAACAAGAGGAACTTGAGTTGACGTTGTCCTGCAATAGCTATCACAACCTCGTAAACAGTCCTTTTTTATGTTTCTGGGGCTATTAAGTTAGCAATAAATGGACAAAATAAACATTTCTATTTCATAGTACTTCAATGTTAAATGAGATCATAGTTTAAACAAGAATACCTGTATTGTAAATATGACTTATAAACTATATTAAAATTGAATTGCTTTTATAAGAATGCAGCTACAGACGCACTATTTAGACAGGCAGAAAGTTTTGTATGTGAAGTATGGCGTCAGAGCATAACTCACACGCCCATCAGAGCAGCACAGAGCTGAAGTTCTGTATCTAGAAAGAACTGTTTCTGTGGTTTTATTATTGAATAGTTTGAAACATATGAGGGCATGTTGATCCGGACGCCATTTATAACTATGTTTTAATACTAAATTCAATGTGTGCTGTGGAAAAATATTTCAGATCTTACCTGTTTTGGGATCCACGTCTGTCTGTAGGTGAGGAGGGGGGTTCCCCGGTGTGAAGTGCTCATTGCTGTAGGTGATCAGAGGCGTGAGAGGGTGCACATGGTGAGGGTGCTGTACCACTGGAACCTTATTAGACTGAGAGAGAGAGAGAAGAAGGATACAAAGACAGACAGATGGACAGTAATAGAAAGAGTGAAAGGGAGAGAAAACAGAGGCCAGGGTGTTAAGATTTGGGTTTAGGGGTTAGAGATTGCAGGCGCCTGCCACAGAATTACAACTTGGTTTGAAAACTCTCGAATGAAGAGCTATCAAATTCTGGGTACTCTTGAGGCGCCAAACCACCAAGCCGCAGTGAAAATAGTGTGGTTTGTAATTAAAAACACTTCTGCTGTGTCACTCTGGAATTCAGTAACACAATCTAAGAGGCTTGGGGGCTTGCCAGATCACATTTGGGCCTGATGTGTGATGAGGCACTTTTAACCACAGTTGCAGTGAAGTAATCGATCATCTGTAAACCACAAAATCAAGGCAGCGCGTGTAAATCCACAGTCATTAGCGGCTCCAGTCAGCACTGTGCCTGGCGCTCCTCCTCCCTGCTCTCGAGCCTCCTCCTGGTCTCCCCTCTTTCTCACTCCCCTTCCCTCATCTATTCCCCCAGGGCCCAGTTCATGGAGGATAGGGGTGTATTGTAATAAAAGGGTTACGAGAGAGGAGGTGGGGCTGAAAATCCATTTCTGCATTTTTGCCAAATTGGTTTTAGCTATGTAATCTTCTCTTTGTGCTCCTAAGTGGTGCAGGCCCCCTTTTTTTTCAATTACCCAAAGATTACAGTGGAGATTTAGGGGTGTGCTGCCGTGGGCCCCTGTGTTAACCGGAGCTCAGCCCCTCTCATCAGGCCAGACTGGGACAAACACTAATACACACAGTCCCCGACCACAAGATAACCAGATTAGAGCTCTGCTGTAGATTAGGCTGGTGGCAGAGGCTGCTCTCGCCTCTTTACCCACACATCCTTATCCTGCCCTCAGCAGTCAAAGAAGCAGCACTAATCAGGCTTATCATAACATGGATGATATGTTCAGGGGGAGACGAGTGAGACACCAAGCTGCTTGTGCTTGCGTGCGTGCATGTGTGCATGCGTATGTGTGTGTGTGTGCAGCTCTCTGATAGGCCACACACCCTCATTAGCGACTTTAACCCATGCAAGAGAGAAAAAAAAAAAGCTCCACTGAGGCACATTTCCAACAGACTTTGAACAACATTAATGGGACTAGATGTTGGCAGGGGGGCATGCATGCATAAGATGCTCAGTTGCCTGATGCTCATTGACAATACAAATGCAAAGCTGTGGGTCCATGCTGAAACAAATGTGAGCACAGCTTAATGCTGCAAACCAATCATGTGCTCGGGCTGTTTGAGAACGAAGTTAATATGAGGCCTGAATGAAAGAAAGAGCGTAACACACAACAGTTCAGAGCCCTGCGCTAAATTTCTACTGAGAAGTTAAAGCTGTCTATCTGTACGGCCCATACAAGCCCGGTCATCTAAACCCTCTATTCTATAGTAATAGTGGTAGGGGAGAGGTGATGGTGGTGGGGGGGCATTCCCTATTGCCATGGTCCCAATGAAAGATTAATGAACCCCAGCAGAACTCCAGGGAGGCAGAGAGACTCCTGGGACTCATTCACAGCCCTCAGCTGAAAAGGCTGGGAAGGAGAGAGGGGCTGGGGGTGTGTGTATATGTGTTTGTGTGTTGGGGGCGGTATGAGGAATGGGCTTCGTTAAAAAAGAAACACAAACCAAGACACTCCTCGTTGCACAGGGGCGCCTGATCTGATATGCACAACTAGAACAGAGGGATGAAAAAGTAAGAGGAAAAAAAAAACCTGGTAGAAAAACAATCAGAATGGAGATTATGACAGCTGCCAAATGCAGCTGACGCGTCAGTAGCTGAATGCAACAAGATGGCCTCTGTCTCCCTCTTTCGCTTTTTCTCTCGTCTCCCCCCTAAGCCTCACCTCCTAACCTCCTCCTTCATGAGTCTCCACTCCTCCCTCGGGTAATGATGTGAAAGAATGTTGTCAATTCTTCATCACTCCACGCTGAAAAGCTTTAGTGGCCATTTAAATTAGTTCTTTTGTCCAGGCCCCCGGCCATTGAGAAGACAGTTCAAAATTCCCATCCACTGAGTCCACATTTAGACAGAGCGTGTTAGAGAGGGTGTGTATGGGACTGACAGAGAGAGAGAGACAGAGAGAGGCAGAGAGAGCTAGAAGCCAGCTGATTTACATCATAGTCACTTGTGGTGTAAGAGTGTGCTCTTTTTTTACCTTCAAAAGCCTCGACTGAGGCAAATACCAACAGACTGGACTCACTGCTGCCTCCACAGACAGTGGCTGGATGTGAAGGGACAAGTTGTGGTTGTAAGCATGAGCTTGGCTTTTGTTGTTTTAAGAATAATCCCCCCTTTCTGTCTTTTTACTTTCCCTATAAATTCCAGTTTGCTGACATGAAAACTCAAAAACTCCACCACCTAATGCCTATACGGTCAGTCAGCTGATGTGGACTTCCTGTGGTTTGATGTTTTCAATCAGGTCACATGCTCACTCTGCACACTGCACATGCGGTGGTGATGTCAGGGCAGCGCACGGTGGTCCCGGCGGCAAGGAGGCCCACCACCTGCCCTGTGGCCACTGTGGGACAATACAAGCCCAAGGGCTCGTCTGGCAAGCTGCTGGGTGCTGCAGCCGCACAGAGCCCACAGAGCACAGAGAAACAAAAGCAGGCAACGTGGGAGGCTTTATTCTCTCTTCTCCACAAAAGCCAGGGGAAAAGAAAGAACATTTCCTGCCCCTACACCCCCGCTGGCTTGCATCTTTCCAACCACCTCCATCATTACAACAAACAGATATAACAAAGGACAAATAGAAACACTACTCAGTAGTCATGATGACCAGATTTACAAGCCTCAAAAAGAGATCTCACATTTAGAAGACCCTGAAGAAAAACTTAAGAGCACACACTTGCATGAACATCAATTGACTCTTTCCATGTCCAGGACCCATACAGCGCCTGCTGCTGAGGAAGGCCAGTGCTGTGAAGTGCGGGCAGCACACTTAAGTACAGCAGACACAAAGAGGAGCAGTAGTTGCTGCCTCTGGTGATGTTATTGATATATTTCTGTGGCTCTATTCTATTTTATTTTTCTATTCCCAGCTCCATTTCCAGGCTCACACGCTTAAAAGGGAAAAAAAAAACACATTGTGCTGCATGTATTTTACTTTTTGTGTCACTGTGATAAGGATGCACTGATGGCTACATCAGCAAACACCACTATGTTTTGGAGTCTTAACTTCTAACAATGTAATTCTACAAGTGTTAAATATTTCCTAGGCTTGCAGGTAACACCGTTCTGTCACTGTGAAACAACCTTTTGGAGGTGGACAAATGAATATGCTTCTTTAAGTCATCCCTCTGGGGAGGAGAAGGCAGAAGGGGACGACAAAGCAGCAGCCGGACAGAGTGAGACAAAAGGGGGGGAGACAGAGAGGTGGAGGCCAGACAGGAAAAAGCTGTTGGCCTTGCATTTCCGCCTGGTGGCACCTCGCAGGGGCCAATTTGAGCCCTAAATGTGAAGGTGGCGACCTTGCGAGCCCAAGGGGGTGGCTGTGTGGGGGGCTACAGCCTCTGTCTCTCTGCTTTATGTCATGATATGATGAGTTGTCACAACAGCTTGCGGGGCGCTAATGAGCTGTAGTGAGGACGGGACAGGGAAGGGAGACCAGGACGAGAGGAGAGAGATGTGGGGATGACAGTAGTGTGATGGATTGGGGTCCTCTCAGGCCTCCAAATTCCAAAGCAAGCAGAAAAAGCTGCCAGAGCGCCCTGAGCCTCTCCCAGAACGTGCAAGTGGCCCACGTCCAAGGCACATGGAGTGACAGCACACAAAAAACATACACACCAGCGAGCTGGGGGAAAGTGTCAGTGAAGAGTAATTTGAACGTGTGTGTGAGCAAAGCCAAAAGTACAAACTGTGCTGCTACCAATCTAATGAATCATCTGTTCTCCTGTTGAAATGTTTACACACAATGGTTGTCCTTTGGGAGGCGTAGAGTGCCCTCTCCAGGCTAAAGATCTTCATCTCCAAGCAAACCCCATATCATACCCACACACACACACAAGCTCTGGTAGAACTCAGTCAAATCAAACCTCTCATTCAAGCAGACAATCTAAAGGAATACATGGAGATTAACACCACTGGAGTATGAATTGCTCCAACAAGTTACTGGTTTATCAGGGCCACCATCTTCCTGCCCCATTCCAGAAATAATATTTCTTGGTTAATTATTACAGGGGGGAAAAAAAATCTCCACAATATTAAGAACCTGGGAATTGTAAGGGGGAGAAAAGGAATTTAAAAAGCAGACACGGAGGTGTTGATCGGTTTTCTCCTTCAGAGAAGATGCGTCTCTGAGGGCAAGTGGCTCCCGAGACCACAGTATATTTAAAAGTTAATCTATTCACTTTGCTGCAGTGACATGCCGACTGCTTGATCACAGTGCTGAACAAAAATATTATGTGGGCCAGAGCCTTTGCTCCCCTTCCTCCTGCTCTCTTCGCTAGCACTCAAGTCGTTCGTCACCATTTATTTTTGCTTCCCATCTTTGATAGTCGGCACATCAAATAGAATTGCAGAAAGGACATGTTCTGATATGTCACAGATAAATAAAGCTGCGCACAAATAGCTTAAATATGAAGTGGTATTTGGTATAACTGTTGTATTCTGTGAAGACAAATCGCCTCTTAGATGCACGTGTTAGAGCTTTTTTCTTTTCAATGTAAACAGCCTCTTGAGTTCTCATACCTGAGTTAAAGGGGCTTCTCTAAGAGGTGATATTGTATCACAGTGTTAAGAGCCAGACTGAATTCTGCCTTTTGAAATGCAATCAGCCCCCTCAGAATTTCAGCTGAAAGCCAGGCAATTAGGAATTTGAATTGGATGGCAACATTAACAAAGGAATATGTTAATCTGTGAGGTTATTGAAAACTTATTTCATGGTTAAGACATGAGCTTGATCAAATGATGTTGTTAATAATGGTCTTTGAGAGAAACATTTATCTGAAAATTTACTTTTTAATTAATTTTGATATGTTGTTTACAATATTTAGTATTTAGGCCTCAGTTTAAGAGAAAGACCTTAAATAATTGTACAGTGTGCAACAATTACAAGACTGTCAAAGATTAAAAGTTGTGAGCGGTAAGCATGCATATACATATTATCATTAGCATGTGTATGTATGAATATACACAAAAGTTTTCTTTCAGATGTCCACCACTTCCTCAGCCCAAACAGCAGCACCCCCCCTCCTGCTCTCCTACCCCCACCAACCTACTACCAACCTGCACCACAACAACAACCTGTCAGAATAAAGCTAAGAGCCGTCAGTGGTAAGAAAAAGTGGAGACAGCGAAGAAGAAGGGGAGCAGTGCTGCGTTACTCACCCAGCTGCTCAGATTGAGGTGCCAGCAGCCCACCTGCTGGAGGAGAGAGAGCCCGGGGCCTAGGACTCCTGCCTTGGCTCCCGTCTCCTCCGGCCCGGCTGGAGTTCCATCCCGTGGGTACATGACCCCGTCGGTCCCCCCCCCGCCCCCTCCTCCTCGTTCCACCTGGCCCCCCCCCAGCACCTCCTTCCCCCCCTCTACACCGGGGAGAAGCCCTCTTGCTTCTCTTGGCCGCTTCTCTCCTCTACTTCTGCTCCTTCTTTGTCTGTTTCTGCCTTGGCTTCCTTCCTCCACTGTGTGCAAGTGTATTGCTGGGCATGTGTGGTGTATGTGTGTGCATGTGTGTTTATCGCCCCCCCTCTCTTTGCACTTGGTGCTGTGGCCGGTTGACCATTGTTCCAGGAGGTTTTGACATGAGAGAGTGTGTGTGTCTCTTGAAGTGTCTAGAGCAGGCTCAGCATCTGAGGCCTAGTTTCCCTATAAACACACACAGAGTCACCACAATCCTCCCCACCCTCACACATCCATCCATAAAAAAAAAAAAAAAAGAAGCTCCAAATCCTTCACTCTAACCACAGAAGCACTTGCTCTTAGCGGCCAGCAGTCTCCTCTTCTATCTCAGTGAAAGTTTTGATGCCGGCGACAAGAAGTACAAGAAGTGAGAGTCAGATTGTGGAAGGAGAAAATGAAAAATTACTGTGAGCAGCTTTTCAGCACTGCAGCAGTCTTCCCACTAGCAATACTCCAGAAAAAAATATATACTCACAAACACACACACAAACAGTTATTACCCAAATCCCTGCTGTACGTTGGGTCTGTGTATGTGTTTCTTAGAGTATGTGTGTGTGTGGGCTCTGCTGTGCCTCCAGGATGCCCAGAGACGAACTGGCAGCTTGAAAAGCTTTGGCTACAAGGTAAAGCGAGCAAGGCGAGCGATGGAGACAAAGAGGAGAGAGCAGGAGAGGGAGAGAGATAGAAAGGAAAAAAAGGAACAAGACACAACAACATCCACAAAGGGAGGGCAGGCTCAGCAAAGTGTGGCCAACAGTCACTTTATCTGTGTGATGCTGACAGTCCCCTCTTCATACCCACTTTCCAGGGGGAAACTGAGGAGAGGGAGAGAAAGTCTTCACTCTGACACAGATGTGGCACCTTTCGTCGTGATCCTTTTTACTTTTTTTTCTCCCCTTTCTCGCCCGTTTTCTAAACAATATCTTAGAGCGGAGAACAATTCTCCTCCTAACTCCCCCCTCAACTCTGTCTCCATTCAAGGTTCATGTGAACAAGGCCTCGGGCCCCTCCTCACCGCCCTCTCCTCCCCATTCTCTTTTGTCCGCAACTATTTCACCTTCAAATCCATTATTCTTCTGAATACTAAAGTCAAATGACAAGCCTCACATGGTCAACACTTTTTATTTCCAACAAGCACAAAGAAATTCAAGAGATCTTCTGGCCATCGGTTCATACGCATACATGGTGCATTAAAGGTGAATTCCATTAAACACGACTTTTAGTTTTTGTTTTTTTTAATTTGAAAAAATAAATATGTTCCTAAAATTTGACCAGTAACATTAAAAAAAATTCTTAATTGTTGATTTAATTGTTGAGATTACAAAGTAAAAATATGAGTTCCCACTTTAAAATTTACTAATAGGAAAATGTTATCTAGATGCCTAATAAACAAAATACACAATTTTAATGATAAATCACTTTAAGTAAAGACATTTTATTTTTCATAGGAACATAAAATTATCAAAGTTGATAATTCTGATAAAAGAATAAACAGTTTCTAAATGGCTCATTTTCAAAAGCATAATTTCTAATTTTTACAATCTATAATTAACTAGATCTGCCATCTTTTAATTACCTTTTATAACCTCTAACAACCTAAACCTAACTAATGACCATGACAAATTAATTATTTATAGAATACATTATTTCCATCGAAGCACAGTTACATTTAATATAATTTTAATATAAGCTGATGAAGGTTAATGAAGCAGAAAATTATTAAATAAAATTAAGTTAAGTAATGTTGAAAACACATCTAACAAAAATATCTTGATGACGAAAATAAAGCCAATAAAACGAAACGACTAATATTTAAAAACTGCAACAGCACTTACAGATACTTTTCTCTAAATACACCGTTCCATTCTTTTTCTCCTGTTCTCGTTCAGCTTCTCTGTCACTGTTAGGATCCTGCTCTTCCCCTGGCCTGCAGCAGGCAGTCCTGAGGCCCTTAAAGCCAAAACAAAGCCCTGGGAAAGTCCTTTACACAGCTTGGACAATAGCGCTGGGGCTCCAGCTTGACAAGTAAAAGAGCCTCGACAAGGCGGTGGCTAATTGCCTGCCCTCCCTCTATTCAGCCGGCCTGCTACACTCCTGCCATCTCCTTTTGTCCCACGTGCACTTTCTTAAGTAAACTGCCAGTTCGCCAGCAAGTGATGGACAGCTCCCAATCACCCGGCCACAATGGCATCAACGCCACAACACAAGAGAGCATAGCGGGGAGAGAAGAAATACCCTATTCCACTCCACTGTCTAAGATGTTCGCACGAGACCCAAAAGTGTGCGGGAAAAGAATAAAAAAGAGAAGAACAAAAAGTTTCACAAAACAAGGAACGGAACAATCTCTGACCTTTACGAATTCATTGTTTTCTCACATAACTTTGAACAATGAAGGACAAAAGCCTAAATAGAAAATACTATGAGCGCACAAGTCGAACTTCAAAGTCCAGCTTCTTTATTTTTTCAGCATTTACTGTAATAACTACAGTACAAGTATGTAATTTACAAAGTCAAATTTGTTAAGCAAATTTAAAAATCTTAGGGGCAAAACTATAAAAACATTAACCCTGATTTATTAATGTCAACAGAAACAGGAAAGCAGACGTGGCAATCAATCTAAATTATAGTACTTAGATTTAAATGTTAATACAGGAAAAGATATTTTAAATGTAATTTTAAATAATGGTATGTATTACCCAATGTTTCAATGCGTTTTACCAAAAAATAAACAATAATCGTATTTAGTTTGATGTCTTAGAATAATACACGCCTGTCAGGCTGTCAAGACAAAGCAATCAAACACTGCCTTTCATTATCCAAATTGTCAATCTGTCACTTAGCAACATAAGTGTTATAAATTGCCAAACATGCCCAGAAAAATATCCATGAATAAATTCAATCAAAACATAATATTTAAAGCCAAACAAGCACCAAAAAATAAAGCACAGCTGTAATTAAAATGTTGAAAAGTCTTACCATTTAAAAGAGCTGTATTTGGGATGCTGCTCGGTTCCTGGTTAAAACAAGCATGCTGGCACTCGTGGTAGTGCACAGACTCCAAGCAGACTCCCACCACCATGTCAGCCACTAATCCACTGGGGGGCAGCACCTCATCTACGGCAGCCCCTCGCTAACGCTCGATGGGTTAAGCCGATAAGACAGCGGCCGGAGGACCGAGCGAGCGCCAAGGTATGCTGGAGCGACTTAGGACAGCAGCCCTTCAGGTCCCAGAGCAGAGAGGACCGCGAGCGGGCGGCCAGAGCTGGATGTTCACTCTCAGCCCGCTCATGCATTCAAACGCACACTCAGGCTGCGCTGCTCTTCTCCGCATCTGACCGGGACTTCCTCTTTCCCCCTCGCCCATCTTCATATCCCCCCTAATAAGCTCTTTTGTGTCCATCTCTCTTTCTTTGATAAGTTGAAAGAACAACAAAAAGAGGGAGAGAAAGAGAGAGGCTTTCATTCAGCAGCTTGGCAAACATAAAGGTAGTGGAGTGCCGTCTATAGGAGTTGCCCTAACTTGGCTAAACTCAAGCAGTGGGGTGTCTCTCGTCATGTCATTAATCCCAAAAACTAGCCACGCTCCATTCACCGCTAGTCACACTAAATTAAATACAAAATCAAAAACACAAACGCTGGGAAGAAAAAGTGTCAGAAAAAAAAAGGTTAAAGAAAGCATTCCGATCCAGGGCAGAGGGTGTGTGGTGTTGCAGCCACGCTGCCCCAGTCCTGCCCGTCGGTACCCCCAATTTTTGATGTAGGAAGCCCAGGAAGAAACAGCCAGACAAAAGACAAAAAAAAAACAGACATTTATCACCAAAAGAGCCTGTCATTGTGGTACAGCTTTTGCACCTCTAACTCTACCGCCTGAACTCTCTTAAGACAACTGAGAGGGGAAAAGGAACCCCAACTCCAAAGTCAGACCTGCCAGACAACAAGCCAACAACAGCGGTTAAAACAATACCAAAAAATACCAATAAATACACACAAGCCCTGTATGGGTTTTCGGGAGAGCTGGCAATAGAAAATTCAACCCGGCCAACTGGTGGCTTGAAGAGAGGAAGCCCACTCTTAAAGCCGTGATCCGACCATCCACTATACCACCGCTGTGAGCCTTTTAACCACAGCAGAAAAAAAATGACTATTGATCTTCAAATGGTGATAATTGAAAAGATCAAAAAGATTAAACAAAAAAAAAAATCAAGAAAGTGCTGACTTACCATGTTATGCTCCTTTTTGTTGTAAGTTTTTTGTTTAAATAAAAAAAATATTTGCTCAAAGATGCAGCATTGGAGGTGTCAAATTTTTGTAGCCGTCTCTTGATCGTATTACTTCCACAGTCCTGGTTTCCAATGCGTCTGAACTTTTTCCCTTTCTCTTTTATTTTGTTTGTGGTACCTAGCCTTTTTTTCCCTCTGCTTAAGACTTTAAAAGCCTTCAGCTCAGTAAAGCAGCACAAATTATCTTGCCACCTTGCTCAGCTCTGATGCTTTGGCCGCTAACTTTGGAAGGCCCTTTACTACTGCATCAAAATTAGCATTGTCAAAGCAGTTAATGAATATTAATATTGTATTTGTCATTGGAGCTGGCCCATTGCTGAACTCCAAGTCATCCATCAGGGACAAGATTAAGCACACAATTATTTCTGACTGACAGGGACCAAATCTGGAAGATTTTTTTTTTCTCCTCCAACAATTTAAAGAAAAAGATACAACATCATCTTAAGGTACCTCCCATGAGACGAGACAAGATTAATACACTTTTAATGAAGCAAGATTTCGTGGTGCACGAACAGCAGGAACCTCAAGAAAAGATCTTGAGGAGAGGAATATAGAAATATTTTACTCATAATTTTACCATTTTTAAAGACAGAAACTATAAATTAGAAATAATTTTGATGACAGACAAAATTAAAATTCAAAGAACGCTCTTTTTTTTTTTTCTTCTTTTGATGAACTACAACAGATTTATTCTCCTTGATTTTCTTTTTACAAGAAGATCTGGATTTGCTTTTTCACCTGTGTTGGAACATTAAGCGAAATAAGACGTACAAACGTTGCACTGCGAACAATGCTGGCTCTAAATTTAACATGAAACATTCATTAAAACCCTGGACCTCCAGCGCTCTCGGCAGAGCCCGGCGGAGGCACCGACCGCTGAGGACCACACAGGCAGCCTCCATCAGCACCACCCGCTGCAGCATTTCAGCTCCATCCAGGAGCTCTCTCCCTGCTTCGCGACCCACTTCCCACAGCTTCACACTAAGAACCACGGCTCTGTCAAACACGGCTCTCTGCACAATTTTCCAAACCTTCATCAAATATGTCACACTGCACATTTGTGAATATTTTCTAACTAATGATGTCAGTCCAATTTTTCTGCTGAAAATAAATTCTGGAATTCTTTAAGAAATACAAAGCTCTCACATATCTCAAATATTTGCCTGAACAAAAAGCCTTCCTACCTGCACCTGTCTTCAAAAACTGACATGCCATCTTCTTCACTCCTCTGTGCTCAAAGCATTAACGTGTCTTTTGCATAATTTTAAAAACACTTTGCACTCTTTTCTCATGTATTGTTAATTCCGAGCAACGCAGATCACACGTCCGTCCGACTGATTAGTTTTCTCCCTTTAAATATTTAAGACAGAGGACCGGCCAAATGCAAAATCTTCAAACCTAAAACTAATTTTCTTTTTGCGCCCGGCTGCAGAATACACAATAAAATAAAGTAAATCACTGACTGGGTCACACAAAAAAATAGCAGATGTGGGGCGCTAATGCCAGCAGCCCAGTGAATCGGTGTGAGTGCAGGGGTCAAGCTGCGGGCTCACCTTAGAGCACCAAGCCCCTGCCGACCACCCTGCCGGCTCCCTAATACCATTAGCAACCCTTAGATGAACATACTAAATTGGCCTTTTGTCCTCCAGGTGCCAATCTGGCCTCAACAACTCACTGGTATCACTGCACCAAATACAGATGGTGCTGCCTTTTTCTGAAATGAATAGCGCGCATAAGAAAGCGCTCCGTTTTCCTGATTCTTCCAATTTCCAAAAGCCGTCGGCATTACCGCATTTTTTGTTTCCAGCGCTCGATCGCATTTAAAACTTTATATAACACTTTATTGTTAATAATTTAGTTACTTATGTTAAAATGTTGCCTAAATGTGCATTATTATACACAGAATTCTATTAATACAATTTGACTTATATTTACAGGATTCCACAATGACACATCTAATAAATTAGACTTTATCCAATTCAGCTGTTAACAAACATAATACAATTAGGGAATCAAACTGGATTTGACCAAAAATAAATTCTGAATTAGCTTTATTAATTTGATTCTTAAAATTATTGTGAGGCAGAAAAATCTAATAATTTGTGGCTCAAAATATAGCAAATAAATTAGCTGTATTGGGAGCAATAATTCACATTGATAAATATTTGCTTTACACTACAAATAAAAAAAAATACAGATTTAAATGTTTAATAAATACAATTAAATTGTAATTGTATTTTTTAATTGTTATGACACAAGCACAGACACAGATTAAGTGTTCTAGCGAGGTTGTATATGAAAACAGGCACTGAACACAGAATCCCACCACGGCTTAATTCAACTTGAGAGCCTAAAACAGGTCCAATCTAGGTGAGGAGGAGAGAAGGGAAGGGAGAGATGAGAGGGAGCAGAGCAGGCAGCTCTGTGGCCCAGCGTGATCACATCAGCGCTAGTATCAAATTAACTCTCCGACTTTGAAACTTATTGATCTGCTATTAAGACACTAGTGAACTTGATGAAGTGAGTGCTGTAGGTGACTCTGGGACTTCAAAGTCTAGCACCAGCCACATAAAACAAGCCACTTTGATCCCCACTCCGCTCCTCGAATCTGGAGAGGGGGCTTCAGAGGAACCCCCAATTCTACTCTGCTCTCTTCTCCTACTCAGCCCCGGCCCGTGCTCCAGCTCTCTCTTTCCCTTTTCCACGTCTACTGATTCCGCGAGAACCGGCAAAGCGCCAGTGCCACACAATGTTAAATCTCACCACATTTTACAGAACCGTCAGCAAGTTGAGGGCACAGTAGTGTACAGTGGTGCAGACAGATCTCCTTTCTGATTCACCAAGAGAAAAATAAACCGAAACACACACATACACAAACACACACACAGAAAATGCAATATGATGTCAAAACAAGTACTAGAACAAGGCGGCTATCTAAGCATATTGGCAATAAAATTCAGTGTCGATAAGAAGGGGATTCTTCATGCCAAATACAGCATCTAATAAGGTCGGCGATGAGAGAGACAATGCAGAGTGGGAGATAGCAGCACTATTGTGTGGTGAATACATCCCCCTCTTTGCTTAAGGCAAGTCTTCCCACTACATTAAATACTGTGCGCTGCCAATCACACCTGCCTTTTTTTTTTATTTTGTGCCACTGGGTGGAGGTAGTAGTTAATGTTTTCAACATGCAGCGTATAACTATAATATACTGAAGACGACACACATAACAATACGGCCCACAGAATATGTCTCCTCTCTACAAACTAATGGACAAATTTAAAAAAATAAAACAAAAACAAAACAAGTAAAAAAAAAAGAAAAATCCATCATTTTGAAACAAGACAACCTGCAGGACTAAGACACAAAATTTCAGCTTCACCCTCCACTGAGCTGCTAACTTAGCAGGATGAGTAAAATAAATATTAACAGCTAAATTAATCATCGGCAGGACAGTGTTTGCACTCAGGCTCCAGTGCTCACAGACAGGGTGTGTGTGTGTGTGTGTGTGTGTTTGTGTGCAAGTGTGTCTGCACTTGGAGTGCTGAGACTAAGCTGAGTCTGTTTAATTAAGAGGGGTAAAACAGATGACAAATGTGAGACAGTTAAACATTTAATGTGTGCTTATCTCCCCCCTCATTTATTTAGTTGGGAGAGATTCAGAGTGGGTGGCGTTTAAGAGTGATGCGCCGGCGAAACGCTGGTGGAATTAGAACGCAGCCCCGTGTGCCTTGACAAGTCAGCAAGCAACACACAGCCATTTCCTGACAATTGTTTTGACGTTTTGCAACTTAATTCTGTTTGATGAAAAAGAAAGGGATAACGTGATAAATCAAATAAACACAAATACCGACTCTGCTACACAGCTGTTTGGGAAAAGCAAAAACAAATAGACATGTTTCAATGTAAATGACAGAGTGTCACTTAATTATGGATATATTATTTTTGGCAGCATTGCCTAAATCTAAATTGTCTAAATAAACCATGCAATTAAAATGCAACTGTTTCGCAGCCCTAGTTTCTCCTTCATTTCACCTGACAAAGATTAAATTCTTTTTTTCTTGTGGATGATCCCCATTGTGTATCTGGTGCTGATGCACATTGCCTAGAGTCAATGTCAAATCCCAGCTCCAATAGTCCCGCAAAAAATACAGAACGAACAGTGCCCGCGGCACACACATCCCTTTGCTCAACCCACTTGCAACATCTTATCCAAAGTTATCACTTCCAATGTGACAATGTTAAAATAAAAAAGAATAAAATCTATTTAATACACACAAACTATTATATATATATATACACGCACACACACACATATCGGGATATATACACATATGTATACATACACTATATATAAAGGGAGAAAGATAAAAATGGATGGCATGGAGTTGGGGGGGTGTAGATGGGGGAAAGAGAAGCTGAAGCTAAAAAAGCAAAAAACAACGAGAGGAAGAAAAAAGAAGAAAAAGAGGAGGAGGTGGAGGAGAAAAAAAAGCCCTGTGCCACAAGCATATATAAGAGAAACCTTCACCAATTAGTGGGGAGAAACGGGAGAGGGAGCTGCCGCAGCGTCGGCACTCAAAGAGCCAGGCCTCGCGGCGAAGCTGTCATGTCGGCAGGATTGATCAACAGGCCTGCTATTTCTAATGGCATGTTGTCATGAAGCTGCAGCCATGGGGAGCCACCTGCCTCAGTCCTCGCACAGCACTGTGTGTGTGTGTGTGTGTATGTGTTCATGTGTGTTCATGTGTGTTTGTGCGCATGAAACATTGGGGTTGGGGGTACTGCAGCAGCCATACCTATTCTGTGCCCATATATCTTTTACTAACAATTTGAAAACAGCCTGGAATCCTCCTCCCACTCTCTGGCAGTCCTACCTTGCCTATCCCTGAAGGTGGGAGAAATGTGCCATCCTGGATTGTTCTTTATTCTCATTCAGCATAGCCAAGCTATTGTAAAATCCAACACAATGGATACAAATGTATACTGTGTTGTCAAGACGTAAAATGCAAATGAAAGCTAAAGGTTTTCGTAGCTTCGTGATAAGAATAATACCGCGGATACTGGCTTTATTTGTTCTGTTTAATCAATTTCATTTTATTCATGGGGAATGTTCAACAAATGAATCCCTCCCATTGTACTGTATAAAACAGCACATTACATTGGTAAAACTAGCCTGAGATCATCTAAAATGCATAACAATTGATTTACGTTTTATTTTAAAAAGCTGTCAAATAATCAGCGAACAATCAAAAATCATCTTCAAAATCCCACTGCAGGCAAAACACAATCAAAAACAAGGAAATGTCTTTATAAAAACACAGTCGCATTATCCTCACTTTTCAGGAATACGAAGACTGAGAAAAAAAAAAAAAAACTGCTTCGCGTTTAGCCATGGCGGCCAAACAAGCCCAGCCTCGCTAACAATAAAAAGTCAAATAAAAGTTACAGAACTTGAGAGTTCAAGGTAGCGCGGGCTACTTGGAGTGCGTGTCACGTACAGTTAACCTTTTTATCGGGCATGCCTGTGGTCTCATCAGTCGATGAAATTCTTTGCCCGCGGCGGTGGCTTAGCCGAGGGACACGGACCAATAGAAAAATATTTCATTGTGTTAGCATTTCAAATGGTGAGTGGAGGGTGGAGAGGAGGGTATTTGGAACGGTGGTGGGGGATGAAGCTCTAACCGATCGTTGCCAGCGGAATTAATTGCCTATTCTGAGAATAATGTCCCTTATCCACGATCCTCGGAGGGCCGAACGCTAGCAGAGGCCACTTTTTTATTTTTTTTTTGTTTGGTGTCTTCAAAAAGAAGAGCGCTTAGGGGTACTGGCCGTATTAGGAGTTTAGCTCAGTCCCCTTTAGGCCGGGAAAAATAATCAGAAGCACTGAACCAAACTCAACTAATCCATACCCCAATTAAAACGAAGAACCCATTACACCTTAACGTTATTGTGAATCGAAAAATAAATACTTTTAAGTGAATGACATTTGTAACAAATGGTGTAAATTCTAACAAATTATTATTATTATTAGATGAAATTCTTTCAATAACATGAGAAGTGAAGCGGCTACGTCTGGTTTTTCAGCCAGAGCTCGATAAATGGCTCAAGATGGAGCAACCCCGGTGGTGCTTCTATCCTTTTATTTAAGGGGATTTAAGTTCAGGCTCTGTTACACATTGGCCAAGCATATGCAATGACCCTAACTGATATCAGTGCATCTTTTAGCTACGTCTTAATCTAACCTTTATAAAGCTATGCGGCTTTTCAGACTCAAAACAGCATTAAGAACGAGCATTGTTTGGAGCAAGGAAGGAGGCAGCCCTCGGAGACGACTCCACAGAAAAAGCTAGGACTGGGCTGGGGCAGGAGCCCTCTGGAAAAACAGCTGCTTATGCACTCCAATGAGTGGGAAAACAAAACCGAAAAACCCAAATGCTAAGAAGAAAGAAAGAAAGAAGGGAAAAAAAAAAAACGTAGAGGGGGCATCCCAAATGCTCCATCCCTCCATATCGACCTCTACGGGACCATTCCGTGCTAGGTGTCGATTTCATCCCTCGGCAGATGGACGGGCGAATTCGCAGCAGTCCCCATTACACGCCTCTCCTTCGCTCATTGTGAATTCAGTCAACGAAGTCAATCTTATTAACTTCCGCGCCGGTTCACACATGACATTTTCTTCAATTTTCTCGCCAACATCAAAAACATCAATTAGCAGCTCGAAAATGGGAAGGAGCGAATGACAGAGTCCGATAACGCCAACTTATTTGAAGCCGAGGGTAAATCTATTCTCCAGTTTTGAATGTGTTCATTACAATTGCATTTTCAAAGAAGACCTCCAAATAGCAAAGAAATTAAATTTATCTCCTAGAAATGTCCAGAAATTGTTTTTTCCCCCTTTTTCTTCTTTTTTTTTTTTAATCCTGTGTCTATCTCTCAGCCTCAGTGGGTGACACAAAGCACTGTGGTGCTGCATTTTCTTTTTCTCATTAGAACAGATCACAACTCCCACAGAAGTTGAAACCCTATACTGTAACCTCTAGTGTAACCCATAAAAATTATTTTAAAAGGAGACCGACATTTCTTTACGAAGAAAAGGAGGCGATAAAGTACCCTGCCAGTGACCTACAGTTTTAACAAAACACTAGACAATAATACATGCAGTGTCTATTTTATCCAACAAGGGGAGCTATTATCAGATTTATTTAGTATTTATCAATTCTCAATATTCATCTTCACATAAACACATAAGCGTTTTGTTTTATTAAATTTACAGACACGTGACCGATTTAAAAATGTTCATTACGTTAATAAAATTGTTATTACAGTTTGTGAAAATGTGAATGTCTTCGAACTAATTATTTATTTATACGATTAAACAAATGAAATTTAAAAAATCTATATTTACTGGTTATTATTAATAAAGTCTGTATTTCCTTTATACTAACAAATTTAAGATCGCATTGTCTAAAAACAAATAATATGTAAGAAAAAAATATTACAGTGTCACATACCTAACTTCCATCTAAACTTCCATTTATCCACAGCCTCATTGATCATTTCTTGTTCCTCCACATCACAGTTACATCAAAATGTGAAATACAAACCTACACATTAATGAAGCTCTCATGGCCCAACTCTTCTGCCTCCCGTCACTGGTGAACATGTAACTCAATAAACCTCGGCCAGTAACCTTTAAGTAAAGGGCTATTTTTTGCCTATATCCAAACATTGTCAGACGCTTTCCTCATGCTTGAGTTACATCTCCGAGGGAGTGAACAAAAGCAACTTCAGTTGCTGTGGAAAGACACTCATAATGAACGGGGGGGAGCGGTCGCACACGGAGCCGAGCGGATCACATTCCTCCGGCCCATTGATTTCTGATCTTTTGACATTATTTAGTTGCTTTTTATTTTCTTGTGTGTCTTTTATTCCATGTCACGAATGACAGAAATGTCCAAACAAGTGATGTTGGAAATATCTACTATCTGTCAAAAGAGCAGGCTTTTCCCGGCATTAAAGCGACCAAATGCTCTGACGCAGTGCCGAGAATCGGCGGGATGAAAATATCACTCTTTATAATGGAGGCTAATCAGATTTCGGATGCCGTTTGCCTTCTAGCTAAAAGGAGATGGAAACATGTGGAGCAGTCGGGCTGTAACCAATACACTCCTAGTTCATCGCCATCTTGACCTCAGGACAAAAGGCCTGCACTTTTTTCCCCGCATTGATCTACATGGCATTTGCAGTCAAGAAAAATGGGTCATAGAGTTAAAATCAAAATTAATACTACATGTAAATTTGACCTTAGTGACTGTTCTAAATAGAAACAAGCAGAACAGACAAAGAGGTCACGCTAAAAGCAGAGAAAGGCGATGAAATGCATCTGTAATACGTCTGTCGGCTGAACGTTGAACACACAGTACTGATCAGTTCCATTAGGAGGGGATTTGATCATCTCCCCCATGCAATTTCACAGCCCGGCTTCAGATTAGATCACTGTGAAAATGGTCAAATGGTGTGTTTATCTCTCTGTAATTATTTTGATGCAGATGACAGAGATTGGTTGTTTGCATGTGGCTTGATGAGTGTGCACGGTGTAAGCCAAGACATGCACACAGACACACAAGCGCTGGGTGGTTAAGGAGCTGAATGGTTTCTCTCAATGCCATTAACCCATTAGATAGTTTCAACAAAGGCCTGGAAATAATGTTTTATGTGCAGAAAAAAAAGTCAGAGCACAGAGCACATGCAATTACTGTGCCGTAATCCTTACATTATGACTAATAATAATGTTCTTGTTTCGTGACACAAATGGACTTTCAATGAGATTAACAAAGAAAACCCCAGAAAACAATGGAACGTGTTGAGCTAAGCTTACAGATGCAACAAAAGCACCAAAAAACAACTACATACATCGAGTCTTCTGGTACTTGTGAGCAGTAAAAAGCAAAAGTATTTAGCTCTCTTTCTACCGTAAACAAATCTCATAGTTGTTAAAATTCCAGAGGAGATTTTGCAGGAAAAAAAATAAAGAGTAGCATCACTGCAGAGAGATGAGAGAAGATGAGAAGAAAAACTTGAAGAAAATTTTGGGGAATTTAGAATAAGCAATGAGGTCGTGTATATTTAATTTGCTGCTACCTGAAATCATTTGCAGAACAATTCTCTTGGCATGCATTTAGGCATTAAGTGAACTGACCTCTATTTTGTGAAGCAGATGTTTTTCTATTCCCGGTTGCGGTGACCTTGAGTGAAATTGTCTTAATCCTGCAGGGTAACTTTAAGATCAGCTGCACACTGTTGGCCTTCCAGAGCTCACATAATATATTCAGAGTTATATGAGATCATCTGTGTGATGGATCCTTTCTCCACTCCTCGTTCCCTTTTCTCAATAATCACCTCTATTTTCACTTCACTTGAGTTAGGCTGTGTCACTAGATTACAGGCCCTTCGTATCTACCTTTTCAATTACTTTTAAGAGTTTTCGATGGACAAATTTGTGCTTTCATGTCCAGTGTTAGCAGATGAGTTGCTGCTTCTGGCCATGAAAGGAGAGTTTTTAATGAGCTGAGGTGAGGTTAATTGGTTCGCTAAGATCTTTTAAGTCATATGCTGCTATATGAAATTAAGTCTATTTCCTGGAGTTTCCCTGGATGTATTTAATAACAAACACTTCAGCCCAATTTTCATTTTCCACAGTGAGAGGGGGAGATGTGGGTAACAGGTAGTGGAGAGGTGAGAGTTTGGATGTTTGTGCTTGTGTTGCCTCCCCCACACACTGTAAACTCTGTGTTTAGTGGTTTCATGTGTCAACTGCCATTCACAAATCTGAAGGATATCTTGCTTAGAACTACAAATACCACTGTGTTTTCCATAAATAACTGAAAACTAATTGCCAGAGAATATTTTCTATGGCCTTTTTTTTCATATTAAATTGTCAATTCCAGGAAACTGAACATTGTATTTAGTTACTGTGGTTGTGCATTACATACATTATCCCCCCTAAGTGCAACGTATTAAATGATTGTCTCTTATTGTATCTAAAAAAAATAATCGGACAAGATGCTTACAAAAAAAAATATCTGGACAGACAAAACATTTGCAAAAATTGTTTCTCTATTTCTCTGTGTTCAGAAATAATGCAAAAAAATAATGCACCCAGGCCACACAGCTCCCTCCAAGATTTATGCAGCATTGATAATCTAGGTGCAGTTTTGATGCATGTTCAGGCTGGTTCCAAACATGTGTTTTTATTTATAATGGGACAACAACCCTGCATGACGCTTTGGCTATTGTTTCCATTCCTCTAACAATAAGGGTAAATCTGCAGCGGTCCGTTGATCACCGCTGTTGACTCAATGCTAAGGGAACTGCTGCATACACACTAATCTTCCGCAAATGACTGGGTCTTTCACTTGCTATTAGGAACTACATGATGTGAATCTGCCCAGACTAAAAGACCTTGTAATCAACACTGGTGCAAACGTGTTAAGTTCAGCGTCTCATTGAGGGGGGTTCAATGATCCTGACAATGTAATTACGGGTTGCCACCACAACGCAGCGGCCAGCAAACTCAACACTAATTCAATCCATCTTCATTTCCAAGAGCAACGCCCCAACCATTGATGGATAGTTATCATTAGAGAGTGACAAAGCACTGAAACAACTGAGGCATGAACGACAATGTGTGTACGTGTGTGCATACCAGTCGTAAAGTCCAGGAACAGGAGGATGTGCCCTCTCAGATGTACACTCTTGCTCCAGACAGCAGGATTATATATTACAACAATGATGAATATAGTGAGACAGGATAGGGAATAGATTTGGGTCAGGGAGCAGGTTTGCATCATCCACACACACACAGGCGCGCGCACAAATAAACACATACAATACCCACACAGAGTATGTGTACGTGTACACATACACACACAGAGTTTGGCTCACTGTGACCCCAACACACAGAGAGGCTATGGCTCGGCTCACCAGCCTTTTATAGCATGCTGCTCAGACTGCTGACAAACACACACAGATACACACTTGCACAGGTCTGGGCACCGTCTGCAGCCAAACACAAAACCACAGGCTGTGATTGAGGCCAACTGGTCTGCTCCTCTATATTTTCAGTCTATATATTCAGTCCACCATGGGCTGTATATCTTAATTATGTACTCTGCCTCTTTTTCCTAAAAGAAGGGGTGACAGAGTCTGCTAGTCAGGCACTGGAGCAGCAGCAGGCCACTAAAATGAGGCCTTTCCAGTCTTTATGGGGCCTCCAGCTCAGCCACTGCATCATTACATGACCTTTAAGCTCTGGACAAAAACACAGTGGATGCCTCGTTCCCCATGTTACTGCTGGCATTACTGGCAAGCACGCTGCACACAATGGAAATGATCCTGTTTTGGGCATTTTTCATACCAAGTTGTATGCCTTCAAAACAAACTGGAACTAGAAAACTTTTCAGGAAATCTAATAGGCTGTGAAACGGTGTAATGACTAAAAGGGTAGACAGGCGAACAAATGGCCAGAAGAACTTTACCACAGTGTTGGGCTCAATGTGATTATCTTTCTTTTTTCTTTGCGGGTCATAGCTTTAGGGGTCACCACCTTCTCATACACACACACACACACACACAGGTTAGGGGTTGCCATTTCAATGACTCAATCACATCTGGAGCTCTCCATCAATAATGCTCAGTGACCCAACAAAGGCCCATGTGGTGGTTGCAGGCCCCGGCTCTCTGAATTAGAACACGTTTGAGTACGAGCCAGCGTCACTGTTGCCCCTGTTCATTAGCCAGGAGGTGGTGCTACTGGGATGTAGAGCAATATTTCTTTCTGACACCTAGATTTGTAGACACTTCCTCAAAGACACAGATGTATTCTTTTTTACTGTCGGTGTCGATTTAGCGGCAGAGAGCGGAGAGAGGTTCACAGTCAGGTGATGCTGCCTGCTTGAATGCAAAAGATTCTCCGACTTGTGAGCTCTTGTTCAGTTGGCTCACTGTGAGGAATGAATTGTTTCTACATCCTTCCAACCTCAGTGCAAATACACCCACATAATTAAACTGGATGCTTACTCATGCACATTCCTAATGCGCTATTATACACTCTCACATGCCGTACATACAACAGCTTTGGAGATTTGTGCGTATACATCGAGGCATGAGCTAAGCAGCCAATGTACTACAGCAACGTGTAGACTGGCTGGCCTGCTTGCAGACCCTGCAGTTTGTTTAGCAACACTCCTTTTGACGACGCCCGAAGGGTGCAATTAAGCCCAATTAGAGCCTGTCGGTTTTATTAAGAGGCACAGACTGGCCAGGCTCGGGGGCAGTGAGGGGTAGAGGAGGGAGGAGGAAGAGGAGAGGGAGGAGGAGAGTCTGCAGCACCAAGCTAGTGCTACTCTTGAGGAACTAGGCAAGCACCATTGAACAGAAACTGGTGTAAATATGCTGTATGCCAACTAAACAGATACTAAAAAGATATGGCAGCTGTGACAGTTCGATGAAATGACTTGCTGCAGTTACCAGTGCTGGACTTGGTAACAAAGAATTGCCAAGGGCTTGATCAAGTCTTCATAATCAGGTCAGGTCCAGCATTTAGCCTTAGGTGCTCTCAGTTCAGGTACACAAACGTTACCTTTACAAAGCTCCATAAAAGCTACCTAAAAGTACAGCTTTGTGATTAGAGACCCTGAAGGGATCAATGGATGACAAAACCAACTCATCTATAAATACTCACTGGCTACATTGAATGCAGACATGTGTGGATGCAGATGTCACAAAGCTTTTTCGAAAAGGGGGTTAGGGGGTGGTGGCTGTGTAGTTATGTGAGCCTGCCCTGATATATTAGTGTGGTTGTGAATAGAGCAATACAGCTGGCTTGGAACAAAAACTGCAGCATCTCTTTCATCAGCAAATCAAAAAAAGGAACGCAAATGAATGTATCATTTTCCCCCCTCACAAATCCTTTTCCGTCGACCCCTCGACAGAGATGTTTACAGATAGCTATCATTCCCCCTCTTTTTCACATTTGTGCTTGGACATGTTTCAAAAGACCGGGCCTTTTCATCTCCCCTCTCGCTGTGAGGAAATTTGCTCCTTAATGGCTTTCAAAACAGGAAGCGCAGACAATAAAAAAAAGGAGAAGTGAGAAGAACGCTTCGCTCCCCAGTCCCCCCTTCAGTCGACGCATCCTTTGCGGAGCTGAGTGCTGCAGCACAGTGCTGCTGTGCCAAGGTGCCAACTGTGCCAGTCACACTGACCTCCATCTGCAGGCAACTTGATACCATCTCTCCAACCGCCGCATGCTCCCACTGAATGGGTTCGCTCAGTCACACTGAAGTCTGAATGCCATTCAAGGCTCAGGCTTGGAATTGTGTTTCGAGTTTGTGTGCTATTGTATTCTTTGTTCACAGCTGCTGTGTAAAAAAATCCTTTATCACTAAACTGAATACTAAAAGGGTTGTATTGGAGGAATGCACACAGGAATACATTACTGCCAATGAGCAAATCACTATCAGGCAAATTAGAGCTGATTTGGAGTCTTTATCAATGACCCTCAGAAGAGTAAGGTTGAACTGCTACGGACCGGTTCAAATTACTACTCTGGATGGTCTCCTGCCAAATACTAGGCTTACTATTTTAATAGTATATGTAGGTGTCTGTTTACTCATGTTGTATTCATAATTCCGCCTCCTGCAGGGCATCTGTGTCCACCGAGTGCCCTTGAACATGCCATGAGTAGTCTTTCTGTGCCTCAACTAAAAAGAGACCTGAAAGACAGCTACACACGCTTCCGCACAGTTGGATAAAACAAACCTTAACCACACAACTCACCCTCACCAAAGAACTAGCTTTTTTTCAAAAGATGTTCAGAAGATTGTTTTTTTTTTCTCTCTCTCTCTCCTCGTCTTTGCTTTTTCCTCTCCCTGGGTAAAACAAATGCATCATTTTTCAGTAAAAAAAAAAAAAACAACCCTTTTCTCCCACCTCTCCCTCCCATTGTGCCATTTCCGTGCATGGAAGTGTTCCCTCCCATTGATTTTTTTTCCCCAGCCAGGGCCCTACCCAACACGAGCTGCTTCCTTGCTGGTGTCATCTCCTTGTGCATTTCTCCTTTTAACTGTGTTTTACTCTTGTGGCAACGTAATGTACAACTGCCAAACTGGCAATGGGGAGAGGGGTGCAACGGGAAGAAAAACTGATACATGCACTCAAAAGTTTCGGCTATTGATTTCTTTTTGATGCAGATGGGGAAAAAAGAGAAATGTTCAAAGCTGCGGAGAGCCTTTTTGATCACTACTACAGTCGGGCCAGTTGGTAATGTTGTTGGTAGTAAGGCACAAGGATTGTGTGTTTATCTGTGCATTACATTGCTTTGTTGTGCATTGTGTTATGGCTCAGCCTCTGATTCCGCGCGGTCAGAAGGCTTATTAAATGTAGTGACCAACATGCACCTTTGTCAGGGCTTGTCGATGTGCTTGCATCATTAATGTGCACAACTGCCTGGAGAAAGTGTCAGGTCCAGTGGAGAATGTCAAAATGAGATGTAGGCCTACAGCTGCAGAACAGAAAAACACCAAAAAAAAAAAAAAAACTACAGGCTTGTGAGAAAAACACAAAGATGAGCAGGACTACTCAAGGGAGTTGGCAGGTTTACAGTGCTATGGAAAAGAAAATTTAAACATGCAGCATAAGGCAGCACAGAGAGCAGTGGAGAATAAGAGGGATAGATGCGAGCCACATACTCTAAATAGAGTAATGAAGTTAGAATCAGCAGAAAGCAATGTACAAAGATCCTTTAATGGAGGGGAAAGCTAGCAGGAGTATTTTCTAGCCACGGCAGCTCCTCGTGTGCAGCTTCTGCTCTCCACACTACGCTTGCCCTTCTGTGATGTGCGTCTATGTCCACTGGGGGCTACAATTAGCCCATCAAACTCATTCCAGCCGGGAATCCGCACCGCCTCTCCAATCCCCTTTTCTGTCTTTTCGAAGCCTGGGCTCCTCCAATGAGACAGGCAACTTGTAAGACTAGGGGAGGTAGCCTTTGATGTGCCAGGTTCTGCCAAGGCCTCCCTTTTTGCTCAAATCAAGACTGAGGAGATATAACAATTAAAATGGCGGGAGACGCAGGCTGACATCACAGTACACACTGTGACCGCTTGTGTGCCACGTGCCCCTCTGTGCAGCTAGGACACTGGCACTTACAGGTAGGGGGTGCATCTCAGTATTAAAACAGATATCAGTTCACTGATGAAGCAATGAGAAGTCATGTTCCAGCTGAGAGCTATTCTTTAAGCCAGTGCTATAAATCTGTCTTGCAGATTCTCTTGGCTTCTGATTGGCTGGCTGTGTGTCCGTCTATGACTGTCTGCTTTCTAACATGTAGGAGTCGTGCAGCATAAAAATGCTAACTTTTTTGGATTCACAGACTATACAGATCACACAACCCCCCCTACTCCCTGCACACATCATATCTTTTTCTCCCTCTGTATCACACACACAGGCCCGGTGAAAGACCACAACTACATTATGTCAAGGAGGATCCAACTTGACCCGCCTCCACAGTCTCTCAGTCTCTGGCATGAGTGTGCCTGACTTCACTGTCTGAGGTGGAAGATTGTCCACAGTTGAAACAGGTGTGTACTCATGCAGATGTGCAGCTCAAGCATGTGGTTTGTATTAGTTGTTGCACTGGAGCCAAAGTGAGCTTTCACTGGAGCAGAGGTCTAGCCCAACCTGTCATTTGGGGTTGGGGATCTATTCAGTTTCAATTCCCTGGATTCAGGAAGTGGATTTTTCCTAAAAATTCCAAAAAAGGTACATGTCTGAATAAACTCTACCATATGCAGACTTAAACTCTGACAGAATCTGAAGTGTTGTTGAGTTTGTATGTATCTTTATATATAACTGCAGTTGGCAGAATGTAAACAAAAACATTAAGACTGCAATAAATCAAAATCTTCATATGAAGATGTAAAGTCAATGAATCCATTGCTGGAGTATAACAACAACATGGGTTTGCATTGTTGTACTTTACATTCATGTTCTGACATTATAAAAGCACCAAAAAGTGAGTTCACATAAAGGCAAGTACATAGCACCAAGAAAACAATAGGGAAGTCATGCTTCAAGGAAGCAGGAGGTATTCTCTCTCCCTTGTTGGTTATTCCACACTTTTTCCAAAGAAAGAGTCTAGCTTTAAAAAAAAAACTGCCATGGATTCCAGTGAATGCCAGTGAGAATCAAGCAAGCTATTCATGCTGCCAGTTGATTTAGGTACGCCTCGCTACACACCAATCAGCCTGGCCCCGGCCTCGCCAGCCACTCACTTGTCTGCCATTCCAACACAAGATGGAGACAGTGCCAAACGTTCCAATTAAAATATCCATTTGTGATGTCTGTGCAGAAAAAAAACAAAACAAATACCATGCTTTTTCGATAGCGTAGGAGAAAATACAACAAAAGCTGCCAAAATTCTGTGGACAAGCCACATACTTAAGAGTTTTCTGTCTACACAGACTAAATAAGTATGAAGAGTGTGAATGTAGGCAGAATGAGTGTGCATGACGAAGAGAGACAGACAGAGCGTGTGCATGCATGGGAGTGGGAGCGTCTTGTTATGGAGGAACAGAGCATGTTGCAGATAAGAGGGCGATGCTGTTCAAAGAAAAAGGCAGGCCGGTAAAGTGCACGCCGATTCGACATCATCGACTTACTGTCCCTTAATGAGCCTGGAGAGGAAGTCTGGTGTCCATAGAATCCGCTCCTGTCTCGCTCCAATCATGCTGCTGGGCTTTTTATTCAAATCTCACACACAACTGTCACACATTCAGTCTGGCCGTGCTGTTTATCTTACTCCAGGAGGATGTTAACAAGACAAATGAATGAATAAATACACAAATAATGCGTTTAGGTAATGTTAATAATGTATGAAATGGAAGCTGCTTTTTGACAGTAGCGCTGCACTAAGGATTCTTTCCGACTTTAGTGACAGGCTTGTTTATTCTCTTCCCAGCATGCAATTCTCTGCATCTCTCGAAAGCAATGTCTGGCCATTGCTTGCCGTCTATAGCACATCTCGCTGATGAGAAAAAGTGGTCTGACACATTAGTTTAGACTTCTCTTCCATGAAAAACAGCCTGTATACCGTCAGGTTTGAGCCATCTCTTCCTTCATCCAAAACCTCTACTATGATGATCCGCCTTAATCTGATGAAATCCAAGTCTCCTTTTCACCCCATCACACTTCCCTCTTGCTATTACATGACTGATTCCAGTGACGTTTTCAACAGGCTATTCAATTAGAGAAGATTTTTTTGAAAGACTGGGTAAATATACACGAAAGCATGTGCACACCTGCACAGGTATGCAAGAGCAGTTAAATCGCAGTGTCACTTGTCTCAAAGAGGTGTCCCAAATTTCCAGGACTATTAGGAAAAACAAAACAAATAAAAAACATGAGCAGGGAAAAACACTCAAAGAAACTGACTGGGAAGGAAAATAAGTCTCACATCAATTTTCTTTCCGGGTCCAAGACAAAAGCAGGGCCTGGCACTCAGACGCCGTCAAGAAGAAAAAAATATAACAACACACACATCAAAACCAGAGCCAAACAAATCCAAGAAAAGTTCAGATAGGTCTTCATTGGAACTTCCGAGAGGAACAAAAATCAAATAAATTGGGGCCTGAAACCACTGTTAGAATATATGAGGAAGGTGACGGAGCACGATGCTAAATGACTCAGAAAGCAGACACCCAGTGTTTACCTCTGCAAACTCCAAAGAAAAGCCCCTCTCCTGTTATAACACTGGTGGGAACAGAAAACTAAATTCAAGGCAGCTTAAGTGCTCTCTGGAATCACTCAGCATTCTGCCGTCTTCAACACAAACACATCCACAGAGTTCAAATTTGACTGTGACAGTGTATTCATCCATAACTGTAAATTGTCCTTTGGGGAATTTGGTGGGGCTTGATATTCTCTCCATCTTTCCCCACTCTAGTCCCCTTCTTCTCTCCCTTTCCAAAAAGCCGTCTCCATCACTCTCAATCACAAGATGCTTGTACATATGTATACAACAGACGGTTGTCATAGCAATTGTGGGATTGCGCAACACGAAGGGATTGCAAAATCACAGAGAGATTAATGAGGCCCAATAATGGGTAAAATGAAGAATGTTTGGTGCGTCCATGAAACACCTGTTGTACTCATTTTTAGAGGCTTATTATGGCATGTCACTGTGCACGGGTTCTCCTGAAGACTGCAAAAGTGTCATTTTAATTTGGTACTTAAATGTCGAACGTCTAGCAGGAAAAAGCCTGCTAGCTACAGCACATACACTATTGCGAACCCAGATCCAGAGTCCTCTTAAAGAATAGCTACCATATGTCCAAGACACTTGATATTAACCAGCGAGTCAAACAAGACGTCCCATGCACTACTCACACGCAAAAATTATAACACAAACTGCTACGTTTGACCTCAGCTACTTTTCACACATTTAGTCTGGTTTCACAATGTCCGTACCTACAGTGCATATATTCTAACGCTTGTGCGTATGCATGTGTGTCAGTATCATAACATGGAAGAGCCAAATACTACTCTAAATTCTGCAGCCCACCCCTGGGATATTCACTAAATCACTTCACCCTGCTCTCAAAAGTTCACTTCCAAACTTCTTGGAAAAAGGAGCAGATATTTCTGAGGAGTAACAAAGAGGGTTAGTGAGAATAATAACCTTGTGTTTAATCCCACACAATTCTGCCTCGTACCAGAGTGAAAACAGCAAGCCAAGGGGGACTTGCAGCAAAAATAAATCAACTCTCCTGCAGACGGATGTGTGTAAGCAACATATAATAACAGAGTCAAGTGTCAGGAGTTTATCTATAAGAAAAATACCAGAAACTACCAAACTTGTGCTTTAATAGCTGAGCTACGGCTGAGTACAAAAGTTGTGATGTGTGGACTGTGTTTGCTTTTCTCCTTTCCTTTTTCCAAACTCTTCTCCTTTGCTGTACTTCCCCTCCTCTGTGTGGTTCAGCCCAAACCTCAGCTCCTTACATACTGCTGCTGGGGGGGGAAAAAAAAACGAGGTCACGGATCGCCTTACTCCAGCCTGCCTCCGTATGGTCACAACCCCCCTCCACACCTTCCCCTACTAGCCCCTCTCACTCAGAACCTCATTCCATCACTGTGGCCAAATCCGCCTCATCCATGCTCCCTCCTCCCCGCTGTTTCATTTCTTCCCTCCCTCTCCTCTTCTCCACTCCCACCCTTCCCGTGCCCTCAGCCCAGTGCTAATTGGTAAATCTGTTGAACCATGCCAGGCCCAACAATGAGACACCTGGAGTTCTGTCAAAACAAGTTTCCCTGTGAAACGGCCTCCAGTGTTAATACAGTAGCGCGGGGGAGCTACTGAGTCTGTTGACGCTCATGGAGCTGGTCACAGAACGGAGCCGGGGATGGTGCTATCTGGGGAGATTTGGCAAAGATGAGTGCACTCAACTGTCAGTCTGTTAGAAGTGGTACATCATAAATGTGATTATGTATCGAGATCACATGTGAACTTTGATCCTAGCTCTTTCTGCAAACTAACTATGACCTAATCATGATTATCACATTTTTTTATAAAGCCTACTCAGCTATTTTTTTTTAACTTCTTGCTTACTATCTGCTCCATGCAGGCCTGCGAGTCAGATCTCTGGGTTAAATGAGTTCGCGTTGTATGCAAACACATGAAAGTTAGAACCTGACCTGACCTAGTTCCGACTTCTTGTCATCTAAAACTCAAATCACACCTAAGATGCGTGGATACTACAGTACATATATACTGGTTTAGACAAAGGTGTGTTTGTAAGACACAAACACACACAGAAAGACAGACAGGCACACCCAACAATGATCCTGCCAGACCTTGTCAAACAAGTTCTAGCAAAGGCACTTGTATAAGAGAGGGAGGGGGGGAGGAGGCAGCAAGCTGACATAGTGAGGAATGTTTTTTTTTGTTTTGTTTTTTTGCTGCGTCTTTTTTTTTTTTTTTTTTTTTTAAACGCTAGTAGACTACGGCACCATATTAATAGCTGTTTGCGCAATTAACCATAGTTTACCTTGTGTCTTTCTTTCTTTTTTGAAGGACTCATGTTATTTACTGGAAACAAAAGCCCAGCAGAGTGCACAAAATCAACAAGCAATTGATTAGTCAAACAATTCAAGTACGCGAGGCAGACGGAGAGCCATGCTCGCCTCGGAGGAGATTAATAAGTTCTCCTTTGGGATTCATAATGCCAGACTCTTTCCAGTTTGACAGGGTATGACTAAAACAAACCAATACAAGGCTCACTAATGTCCTTAGCATGTTAGCTCTGCAATAAGGATCAAGACTAACCTTCCTACTTTATTAAAGGACCTGCAGTGTTAGATCACTTTCAGCTTAGGTCATGTTTGATCCAAATCTTGAAGCAGCGAACATAAACGGTGTGTGTTATTGCACCAACTGTTGCATCTCTGTCTTGCATTCAGACCCAGATGCTGTTAATAAAGAGAACTCTTCAAAACAGCAGCACAAACAAAACAGCAAGACTCGTATCTCCTGTTGGGGGGGGATTGTGAGCTAATTCAAACCAAACCACTTCCACAGCTAAAAACAATGTTGTTATTAAACCAGAACAATCCAGAAACAGAGACCAGTTAGGCTCGGAGACAAATAAAGCAGGCAAACCGAATCTTTCACACACAGAAATGAGTAAACACGAAGCTGGACAAGAAAACAACTGGACTATGTCATGAGGCTTGACAGTCTCTGTTTAGTGTAAAATTTACGTAAGCACTTTGGACAAATGCATGAGGCCTGTATTGCCCAAAACATCCCTCCTACACAAATGTCCCATCACCTGAATTGACATTTTAGACATTCAAAAGCACATGAGCAACAAAGCAGCAGCAGCAGCAGCAGCAGGATTGAATAAGCACAAAGCTCAACACAGCATGATTATCAGAATTATCACCAGGATTGTGGTTTCATTCATTTTTTTTTTGTATTTAATCAACAATTATCAGTTGTTAATTTGTGTGTGGAATCAAGATATTTTTGGAATTCAAAGGTCTCTCACCAAATGAAATTGGTGAAGGCTCAGATCTGACTGTCCGGGGAATTCCCAGCAGAAGGGCCCCTGAAAGGCAAAGATGGACGTTCCCAAGTCACACAATTATATCAGCTCTCCATCTCTTCTACGCACGCTCTCTCTTTCTCTCTCTCTTTATCTAATACACACACTCACAAACACACACATCTGAATACAATCCCAGCCGATCAGGTTTTATGCAAAAAGCAATGTGTTCTCCCTGGAAATAATGCATCCCTTGGCTTTTTAGTTATTTAAACTACTTCCTCATCTCTGCTGGCTCAGCTTTCTCCTGGGTGTATGTTGGACCCCATTATTACTCATTTTATACAGAAAGAAGAGGAGAACACTGGCTCTACACTGGTTACACTGATGTTGGTACTGGCTGACTGGTTGTTAAAACAATATTTCACTTTGGTAGGACATTTTACCTTTGTATCCACACCTTCACACATGTCAAGGAGCAGTCAGCTGTTCTGGGGATCCACTGTCACCACTAAATTAGGCACAGATTTTTCTAACTATAAATATCTTTGACTGCAAGATTCCATACATAGAAGTAGTATTAGTAGTAATTTCAGTTCAGTTCAGTAAAAATGTAAATTGTTAGCCGCCAGATTTGCATCTAGTGTCCCTCAGAACGAAAACATCACATCTAACATCTTTTTGACTGATAAGAGATAATAAACAACAGAAGAGAGAATAGGGAAAGACAGGAAGAGAGAATAACACAAGTGAAAGTGTCATGCAGAGAAACCAACAGGGCCTTTAGTTTACAGAGGGGCTCCAGGACCTGAGAGCTACTGTGCAGGTCGATTTCTGTGCACCAAGATCACTGGCTTCTATTTGTACTTGTGCTTGACCCCGGGGCCAGCTAGATAACTGCTCCAAACAGTTAGACAGTGAACACTGCGGTTACTGAAACTCACACACACTTCCAGATACAAATATGTATTATCCTTTTAAATGTGCGTGTCCAACGTGGAGTCACACATTCCCTGGGGTAGCTTAAGTTCGCAGGGGTTGTGTAACGGTCAAATACCACAGCGAAGGAGGAAAACGATGACAATGCACCTAGAGCTGTTCGCACTCACAGACGCAACACAAAAAGCTGCTATTCACATTTCCTACAATCAGATGTTGTGATGTAGAAGCTCCTTAATGATACTCTACAGAAATTATACACACTTAACACCCCTCCTGCCAATTTATCAGGTGCATTTGTTTTCAAATGTTTAGGTATGCTACTGAAACTCCATAAAGGAGCAGAAGACTCCTCAGACATTGTTGTGGTGTTGTGCTGACTAAGCTGACACTCAGCGGATTGTCTGTGGGAACGAGCAGCCGTCCAGACTGCTGGACAGATACAATGACCGAGATGCTCTCATTTTCATTGTCACAGTTCCCAGGCCTGACGCCACGTCTCGACAGCCTCAGATTTTGACCCAAGCTGATGATGCAAGTATGACCCCTTAAACAAATGTCTTGTCTGGAGAAGGCAGCGAGAGACGGCGAGAGGCAGCTGACAGGCACAATGGTCACTATCTCAGGCTTGGATCACTTGCCCCTAAGAACTGGCTGACGTGGATAAAAATCTTCCATCATGGGACATGAAAATGAAGATTTACATATTTATATAGTCAACTGAGGAAGCCTTTACAGATAACCAATTAGGAACATCCCACATGCAAACACTATGTTGCTATTCTCTATTCACAACAGTAAATAAATGTGTGATATGTGTGTCTGTCCAGGAAAAGTTAAGGACAGATGTGAGCATAGAAAGAAGCCAAGAGGGCAGAGGTTATTTGGAAAAAACCTTCAAATAAAGAGCAGCTTAAGGTCAACATAAGTCAAGAAAGAGAAAACCTTCTAAATAAAACCTATGGACAGTGCGTGGGTGGCGGCTGCTGACTATGGGGTCGCTCATTAACAGCAGAGCCCAGGTGCATGGTCCATTCAGACCACAGGAAGCCTCTTTTATCCCCATTCCTCCAATACAGACAGAGAAGTGGTCAAGGAGGGTGAATGTGATCCTGGCTATGTTGTGTTTTTTTTCTAACGCTGACCTAGAGTAACAGTCACATGCCCATCCAGTCCTTTGGCCCATTATTGGAATCCACAGAGTCATTGTGACATGTCTTTTCTAAGTGCTCAGCTGAAATGCAATGTCCTGGGTCCTTTTTTTTTTTTCTATAATATTAAAATCATGTCAGCTCTTTTCAAACAGGCCTTTTTCCAGTTCACATTCTTCAGAGAAAGAAACGACTGAATGGGAATAAAATAAGTATGTTCAGTAGTTGTAATGGCTCAGGTGGGAGGTCTTGCAAGCTGTAAAAATGGCCAGATTCCATCACTTCCTCCACACTAATTACCATACACTTGCAGCAAGTGCCCTCCCTCTCTTCATCCCTGAGCCCTTGCTTCACTACCTCTAGCACACACACACACACACACACACACATACAATAACAACACAGCGAGGCACAGTTGGGAAATGGTTAACACTCCAGCCGTCCCCTGCTGCCACTGAAAGCCCGCAAAACAATGGACACATTGTTCAGCCAGGGCTCGGCTCTAGACTCTAAGGCTGTCTATGTGCGTGCACGTGAATGTCAGGAAAGTAGTTTGCGTGTGTATGCTCTTAACGTGTGCGAGGCGAATCGAGAAACACGATCCAATAAAAATGACTGGTGCTCACAATGCTTGAATATTTCACTGTAAAGTTGAAAAGGTCGAAACGATGTTAATGACATGACAATGAGGCAAAATGTTTTATATCTTTCAGCCAAAGTATGTCGTGACATTGCCAACAGGAGCCTGGACTCCTGTTGAGTGCCTTACTGCACTATTGTTGATACTACTACAGACTTAAAGAAAGGGATTTACAAATCGGGTATGGTATGTTATGATGTGTTACCGGGTTAATAATCACTGTCTAAACAATAGACGTGTGGTAATTGTGAAAACATACACTACTGCATACATTTGTCCACCAGCTTTAAGCTACCTCCTGTATCCCCGAGAGCCTCTATTACACTGTCAAATTAAAACATCACAATAAAAGGCAATTTGACAAAGTGGGGAATGTTTATGATCTTTCCCCTCAGGAGCTGTGTGAGGCATAAAAATGTTTCTTGGAGTCTCTCCCTCAAAAATACACATCAATAGGTGGATAAATATTGAATAACTTTCAGCCAATGGCATAAAAGTTCAGCGGCAGCAGGATTTGGAGGCTGCCTGCGGGGTGGTCAGGCACTTCAAAAAGGTCCTGCGTGGCCCCCTTTGAGGGCATGGTAAACAGGGGCATACATCATGCCCTCAGAAAGACCAGCCTGTGTGAGGTCACTTCCTCTTTTCTTGGCTGATCCTGCAGCACTCCACCTCGCCTCAGCCTCCCAGCCACAAACGAGACCGTCTGTCTGCATCTCCGTCCCTGTCCATCTCTCCCTCCATCCTACTTTTCTGCCACAGGTTTCTAGCCGGCTTTATCTATAGCCAAATATATTATGTCTCGCTGTCTTTCTATTGTTGTTTTAACTGTCTCAGGGTCAGTCCGGCTTCAGATCGCTGTTATCTAGCAGGGCAATCGACGGCTTCTTATCACTGCCAAGCCTGCTAGTGCTCGAGGCAGAGATAGGTCAAGGTGCCTGGGTGTTTCTTTGCATTTGTGAGCAAAAAGAAAGTACTGTTTATAGACCACTTTATTGATAAGAAAATCATGTACTGACACATGCAGGCCTACAACTTGCAGTTAAAAAAAAAAATCACAACAGAAAAGAAAACTATGACTGATTAAGTGACACCAGCAGGAGTCCGTGTGGGGTTATCATCGGCATTCATGATGCTGTCCACAGTAATCTGTCTTTTCTATATGTACAACAGTCAGTATGATGCAAACCAGGGAAACATTCAATCACACTTCCTCCACAGTCAGAGGTGGATGCTGGAGCAGGATGGAAGGCACGCCAACAATACAAGCAGCATTTCACATTCAATTTCATCACTTGTGCTAACAGCAAGTTGTGTGCCTATGCAGTGATGCTGCAATGCCTCTGATCTTACCAGCCTGTGTACTCTATCAAACGGATCACACTAGGGCTGGGCAATATGACCACAAATATTACAATATATTCTTTCATATTGATCAGTGTCAGTACTAATCACGGTACGCGTTTAACAGTGCTCCCACTGCTCCATTCTGCTTATGCCTCCGTTGTCTGCTTAGAACTGAAGCCCAAAGAAAGAAAGAAACCAAAAGGTTTATTTGCTATATACCCAGTTACTTATAATAAAATCAAACTGTTTTCTTGACCCTGCAAAGACTTTGAAAGAATTTGAAACCATGAGGTCAACACACATACTACAAAAATTAAATAAAAAATATTAAACACCACATAGCAACTACTTAAAACTCAGTTTTCTGCCTTATCAAGCATAATACATCATGAAGTCGAACTTTTCATTGTATTTTAAAATTTGGCAGCGATTAAGATGTTCAAAAAAGCTATTATCTTTTCATGGAACCCAATGGGTACAGTGATCATTATGTGTTTTTGTGAATGCGTCTGTACTTCAGCTTATTTTATCCATCTGACTACTTGTCCATCTTTGTTCTTTTAAGTCTGCTTTCAGCCTAAAGCTACAGTCTGTTTTGTGATGAGTTGCCGGTGTTGCCTGTTTGTTCCAAGCTTGTTAGTGTTGCATGCTTGGCTGTTAGTACAACAACTTTGTGTGTACACTGTGAAAGAATAGATGCTTAAATTTACTTCCCCAAAAATAAAACCTAAAAGCATTTTTGTTATACAGTAATTTTTAAATGTTGTAGCACCTAACTCATCACTGAGCAACATAATAAAAAAATATATGACTGTACTTTTAAAATATGCTGTGATATCAGTGATGTATTTAAAAAGTTGGAGCAGCAACCACACTTTGGTTTTGCTCTCAAACTTTTGAAGTAAATCGAACAGCAGGAGTTGAGGTGGATGTGAGGTGGTGAGTATTTACAGCCATATGACTCATAGCAGGATAAAACCTCAAGTATTTACCTGCAGTTTTTGCTGCCTACGACCAGTTTAATGACTTCACAGGAATTGGGACTCTTTTTCTTGGCATCTCCTAAAATAACAGAGTAAGAAGAGGCCCCTGAACTCTTAGGTATAAAAATAACACCAGCATCGCAGGGGAAGATAAGGAGGGCCTTAGCTGGGCTTGTTTTGCTCAGAACAACGCTGTCATCGCTAGCGCTTTGTCTTAAACACAACTTTTGACAAGGTTTCTGTTTCAAATAAACAGCCCTGTCGACTCCTGCTATTTTAAGATGTGCTTAACTTAAACGGGCACAATACCAAGAAGGCCTTGGCTCGCCAACTTTTAAGTAACTGTTTGAGATGGTATTTATTACGGACCATAAAAGTAACTGAACTGATCAAATGTCAAATGTGACTCAGAGGGACACTGTGTTTTGACAGAGTAATTAGTGCGATAACAATTATTACCATCTTCCCCGTGAGTTTCATAGCCGTGACGGCAGCTAACGTTTCGCTGCACAGAATGCATAAACAAAAAGTGTCAGCTGTGTATTATTAGCTCCAGCATTGATCTGTTATCACAGGAAATACTGTACTTATGAGCATCCAAACTCCAAAAAGGTTTCGCCATCTAAAATCTTTATGTGCTTTTCAAATTTTCATTTTCATAACAATATGTAGAAGATGCATGACTCCAAGCGAAAGTAACAACTGTACCAATAATGGCCCAGAGGCATTTATGGTCACTTCACTAATTCTGCTGAATCCCCACTCTCATTGATTTTCCTGGCTTTCTAACCCTGTGACCACATACGAACACTTCCCTATAGTCAACCTTTCCGCTGACCTCTAGAAAACTTTAAGCCTTTGGCGAACTACTAACTTCACATTCAGCTGTTCATTCTAGAGCTGCTAGCCTCTTAGATATCGACATGCCTGGGGTGGACGCTCTGTTATGTATATTTACTGCATATGCCCCTACGGTTGTCCAGCCAACTCTTGTGCCAGAGTACTCCTCCAACTCCATGGATAGGGTAATCAATTTTGAAGGAACGCCCACACTTTCCTCAAAGACAGTATGTGAGCAGCCCAGCATTAGCTCATTCTCATGAAAAACTTCTTAACATGAGACCAGTTTTTCACAATCATTCAGCTGAATATAAGGCCAGGCTTGGAGTTATCATCTCTCTGGGATTACAGGTGGCATGGCTGTCCAAAGAACAACTGCTGCACCTGCCACAGTGGCAGCGCCCACTGCCATTTGCCTCCAGATGACTCACTGACACACACTGTTCTTTCTGGAAGCCACAAAATTGTCATTGACAATTTGCACATATAAGAGAACCCATTGGGTGTTACAGATTGTGATTTAGGGGTAAATCCAGCGATAGCATCCTTTCACAGTAAAAAGGTAGAACCTCAACACTGAAGAAGTTTTCAGGATGGATGAAGGAAGACGGAAGGATTGTCTTTCTGTCATGAATAAGGGAAGAAGAGCTGGTGAAAAAGTAAAAGTACCGAGCGGAGTGTTACTTACAACGATGTGTGCCGGTGACGGGGACCTGGCATCTTTAAGTGCTTGTCTACTTTGAAGACCTCCTGGTTGAACATCTAGAAGGGGCCATTTCATCTGTAGGTACTGAATGGCAGAAAGGAAACAGAATGGAAAGAAAGAAACAAAACATGTTAACAATGCAGAAAGCAAAAACCAAAAAAGGAACAAACTAAAAGTAAGACAAAAAAGGAGACGACATTTCTCGATGGGTGTATGGGTGTAGAAACTCAAAAACATGGAAAAGCAAATAAGGATCATAAAGCTGATGGTGGATGGGGAGGGGGTAGCCTCAAGCATGCAGGAGTGGGCACAAGCTGCATAAAGCAAATTATACGTCTCTGAAAAACAAAGCTAGGTTCCTTCATGATGAGCAGGACTAAAGTAGCTGATGAGTAACAATTATAGATGTTATTAAATCTGTAATTTAGAGGGTAAAGGTTAAGAGTAGTACTGTACCCTGCTTACGGCTTTCAGATGACCTATTGTCATAAACTGACTGTTTCAGAGTTTCACTGGAACCTATAAAGAGGCTAAAGCGTGGCGTCTCACCACACTCCTCTGAGGCTAAACCTCCTGACTGCTCCCATTAATGATTTACTTGGCCTCTATCAGAAATCTCTCTCATTTGAGCTCCTTCTCTCGCTCACACACACACGCACACAAGCACACGTCCAGAAAAACAGATAAGCAGAAACAAAGGTCATGAGAAACATCTGTCTGCGTTATAAACTGGGTGGAGTCCTTCTAATTTGATGACATGTGCTGTGTTGACTGTTCCACCTAAAATTATCTGCCCTGTACTTGCACCTTGTACAGAGCAGGAAAAGCTCATATTATCATCCTACAATAATCCAAACCTGCTGTTATTAAAAAATACTTTGCACCGATTCATTTGAAAATGAAATACAGTCTGTGTCATAGAGAAAACCCTTTATAGACTTCAGGCATTCACCGTCTTCTGTTGACCTTATTATGAGTGGACGTATATGTCGTCCAAACTCTGCTTATCAATGTCACGGCCACCTTGTTTAAGGGAAAGAGGTCACAGTGGCTGATTCAACTCTGCAGGCCTTTGACATGGGTATGGTGTAAGAGGTGAAAGGCCTAAAAGTTGTTAAGACAAACTTCTGTGGAGCTCAATGTTCCAAACAGACTTTGGAAAAACATCCTGACAGGTTATCATAAATTTGTGTCTGTGGCTATAAAGTAATTTTGAAAATATTGTAGATCCAGTCTGAATGCCATTAAATGATTTTATGAGCAACTGAGATCATGAGATTCTTTGTAATATTAACACAAGACCCAAGACATTCATGCAGTGCTGTTACATTTTTTAATCAGCACGCCATAATTACTGGCAGAGAGCCCTGGATCACATTTTGGCACTTGGTGACAGAGCGGTGTAAATTATAAATTCTAACTGCTCAGTGCAGGTATTTTTCAGATCTCTAACACAATCTACGAAGTGCATAGGGGATGACGCTTCAGCTCACTTTTGGTTTTGCTCTTGTACGGTCATTCAGGTATTTTCAGGTTCTTTATTTTGGCATCCAGTAAGGGTGGCCACTCGTTTGTATGCATGTCTGAGAGTGTTTGTATGTGTCAGTGCTGGTCATAGAGCGAGTGTGTCACGACCCTTTCTGAGAGTGTGTCTAAATCAGTGGTAATTAGCGAAGAGTTCACTGCGGGGTGCCTGCCAGTGGTAGACGCTGAAGGGAGTTATTGACTCTATGTCCTCAGTTACAGCCCCCTGCAAGAAAAAAACTGTTTGCTGCCTGGTCTCTCTCCTCTACTACCACTCATTTATGAGCCCAAGATGGTTCTTACTGCTTAAAAAAAATCTGGCTTTCTTTATGCTTGTTTGTATGTCTGCAAAGTGGAAAAAGGAAAGGTTGTAAAAACTCCAGAGTTGAGGTTATATGAGTTTTTACAAGCCCCCCACACTGGTTATTAATTGCCATGAAGGGGAGAGGAGGAGAGGGAGGTGGTGCTGGAACAGTAATAGGAAGAGAGTGACGGGGCTTCTGTCATCTATGAGGTAATTCAAGACAGTGACCATTGGTGCCAAAGAGGCTAGAAGATAGCAGTGGTGAAGAGAAGGGGGGTAAACTGTGAATCCAGTCACTGAAATGTCCTGCCATTGCATGTGCGCACATGCTCACGCATGCAAATATTCAAACACAGCTGCAGTCGGTAGAGGGGTCAAGCAACGGGACATTCTGAGGAGGTGGGTAACGAGCATGAAGGTGACACCCCTGTGTGTGGCAGTACGATAGAGAGACAGGGAAAGACTACAGCAAGAGGGAGGGTGCCGCAGCGCATGCCCGGACAAGTGGCTCTACTTCAGCCCTGCTATTGCAAATGTTCTCACACACTAATCTCTCCTGCAGGTTTTACAAGCATGCCAAGGAAAATGGAGCCCTGGCAGGCCCTGGGCTTTCCGACCACCCCCTTCTTGGCCTCCGTCGTCTCTCTCCACCCAGCTGGCTGCCATGCTAACGGACACACCGCCTGGGCTTGAGTAGGCCATGACCTCTGACCCCTCTCTGCTGCACCAAGCCCCTCCCTTTTCCCACTCTGTGACCTGAAAACTCTCCTGCTATGAGGGGGGCCCCACGGGTAACTCAAGAGCCATTCCAATGTGACAAATTGCTCCGGAGTTCCAGGATAACTCTCTCTTCTCCTCTGTCCCCGTTTCCACCCCCCTCCTACACAGACAAACACTAACCAGCCCCCCTTGACAGACCCCCACCCTGTAAAAGCCACCCAGTGGTTGTGCTCCAGCTCTTGCTTGTGCAGCAGACAGCTTCTCCTTCTCCCCTCTCCCTTTCAGCCACACCCCCACCTCCCCACCATTCTCTTCCCCTACCCTGCACCCCTCCTCTCCAGGCCAGCCCCACAATGGGAGCTGAATGACTCAATTGTCTCTGATGAAGTGAAAGACAAGGGAGTCCTCTAAATCCTTACAGAGAGATGAACTCACTCTCACTGTCCCTATTTTCCTGTCCTCCAATGCTTTCCTAAGCACAAGAAGGGGGTTTGTGCTGCAGGGTGGGAGTTGCTTTGACAAAAAAATATTTGCATTATTGATTATTGTTGTTTTTTTAAATAATACATTTAGTATTTCATATCAGTCAGTAATAAAGCGGTTAGTGGAAAGCCAGGGCCTGAGGTTCAAACCCTAAATATACGAAGAAGCTAAAACCCATAGTTAAGTAACTTTGTTGATCAATTAATCTGCTTTTTTCCACATTTATTATTTTACTCTGCTACACAGTGGATGCTTTCTACTTGCAAGCTCCTCCATACTTGACTGACTCCTGCTGCGTTAGTGTTTGACATGTTATGAGCTACTGAGTTTTAACCCGGATCGACACACACTGTCACCACAGTGAAAACAAGCTGGGGCCACAGTCCCACTGTCACAGCTTGTAGCAGTGGGGAAGCAAGCTGCAGACAAGCGGAGGGGCATCCTGAGCGCCGACATGTCATCCTCACATGTCCACACACCAGCTTCCACCACTGTTGTTACTAATTCAACAAGCTGGCACAGAAGCAATTTGGCCTAAAACACTCCTTTTCTGGCACCAGTGCTAGTCTCTGATCCTCCCACAAATAAACCAACAACAATTTTTTTTTTTCACCAGGTCCTATCAAACATTAACCGAACGTCAATATGTGCTACTGACCAAGAAGTGAATTTTTTAGCGTGAATGATGGACTCAGGATTGTTCTGCCGGATTCAACAATGAGCTCTTTTTCCATCAAGCCCCCATCTGATGCATTTATCACATGTGGCATGGCGACTGGAACAGCCACCGCATGGCTTGTTCGTTTTGTTTTGGATTAACAGCAAAGGGCTTCTGACCAATCAAACAAACAGAGCTCCTTATGTGCCAATGTGGCTCCCAAACACTGGTCCACTTTCCAGCAAGGGACCATGGGACTGATGATGAGGAGCTCTGGGGCTCTATCAAGCATGTGAGCAATGTGAGAAAGGACAGGAGACACAAACAGAAAGACAGACAGACAGCAGCTTGGGTTTAGAGTCAGCATATGGATGCTGGGTGTCGCTCGAGACAGTCCAGCAGATCTTCAGCCCATCTGTGGCCTCCTCATATCACAGACATGACAAAGCACTACATGCACATTATGGGCACAGTGCACAGATAACACATGTACAGATACCACATGTACCCCCCCAACATACTGTACATGCATGCCTCATGTGAATATCCGCTGGTCAACAGGCCCAGCAGCTCCTCTGGGAGAGTGTTTAGAGATGGGATTGACAGCTTGCAGATTACACCAATCAGACTACTACTATAAAGAGCTTTATTTAAGTCTGAAATGATCAAGGCTAGTAAGAGGAAACCATTTAAAGCTCTGCAAGCAAACTGCACTGAGCTTAAAAGATTAGTGCATCCAGTTTGGCTACAATTTTATCCCTTTAAAAAAAAATCTGAGCTGAGCATATTGTCTTGATCTGTTGTGGATATTGCCAGTCTTTGTCCTCGCTCACAGGTGCGAGAGATTAAGAAAACACGAAATTTGTTGAGGAGGGCACAGTAATTTCCTGTAATTGAGGGAGAGTGAAGCTTATGCAATACAGACCCTTTGAAATCCACTTAAAAAAATAGCTGGATGATACGTTGCTGTGTCTGTGTGTACAATACAAACAAATGGGTTGCAAATGGAAGTAACACAAGGATTTCTTAACAAAAGTGGAACAAAGTTAGCTGACACAAGAGAACCCATCATGGCTGCTTTGGTTCTACTAATGCACATTTTATGAGTAAATATTAAAGAAAAAAAAAAGAAACACCCCACGTGCTCAGATAGCCAGAGGCGTTTTGCAACCAGGAAAATAAAAGAGGAATGTGGGAAGGCCTGGGGTTTGAGTGCCCTGGGGCGGGAAGGGGTCCACTGGGCCCATATTTACTCCAAAGCCAGAACCGCTAGGGGGTTCCACTGCCCCTGACAGCACTGGGGCTGCCGACCTGATCCAAAACCTCCCTTCCTCACCTCCCACCCTTACCCCCTTTGCCAACAATCTCCCCCATAAACTCCCTTTCTCTCTTTCTTGCAGGAAAAAATCAGCCTCACACTTTAATGTAAGCCTTTTTTCCACATGGGGAACAAGTACATCACCTCCCCTTCTTCTCAAGCCCAACCCAGACTTTACTCACCCCTGAAAATTTGAGTTTAAGATGTGTTGTGAAACTAATTGTTGACTATTTCATAAGCTACTACAGTCTTTGATTAGAAGAATTGCTTAGTTTTTAGATAATGTGTTTAGATTTATTTCCAAGACAGTTTCACCCTCTTAAACACTGATTCAGAAGGTAAGTATGGCTTCACTCTGACACTGTTTACTTAGCAGGTGTGGATAAATGTGCTGTTCAAACACCAGCTGATTGACCGGAAAGTTGCAAAGGATTGCTCAACATGCCGCTGACACACAATCATAGGGAACCAAATTTGCCGCAGAAACAGTCTGAAAGGTTAGAAAGTTTACGCAAATCCTCTGAACAATGATTGACAGCGCACAGTGAAGATTACACCTGGACGCACAGCACCGTGTTCTCAAAGGAAGTGTTGGAGGTGTGGAAATGGTTGCAGTTCAAAACACACACCAACTCCTCAGCAAGTCTCAGAAAGTAAACAGCGTTCCATTTCTGACTTCTGCACCCCCCTCCCCTTTCCCACTGTCCCTCTCCCTGTGTCATTAAGAGTATCTCTTGTCTCCTCTATAAATAGTGGCAGAGAGAGTGAAGGCCAGCAGGAGCTGGCTAGTCTTCCATCAGCCCAGCTAATGAACAGGCAATCTGGCACCTTTAGCATCAGGCTCTGCCCAGAATGCTTCTGCTTTCAGGTGTTTCTGCTTCTTCACAGAGCTGCAGTAGCTGCTCTTCTGTCTAAATTATTCTCCCTCTGTCTTTCTTTTTCTTTACTCAGCCATAAACATACCTTACACTCAGGCGCCCTTTTTGTTGGCTTTTCAGGTTTTGCGTGTGCACTAATACTACGAAGTGGTGAGTAATATTAAGTTGACAGCAGCACATATGAAACTAATTTTTCCTCATTATTTGGCATGTGAGCAAAAAATATGGAAGTGCGTTACCAATATAACCACAACTGCACGCTTTCAAGGTGCTCTATCTTATCATCAACCTGAATAACAAGTCCCTTTACTTTCAAGCAGGTAACAGGCTATCTAGAGATGCCTAGTTAAAGCAAACTGGAATTACTGGTTTTGTCTTGAGGACATTTTGACACTTATGATTTCTGAGAACTAAGAAACTACTTGGATGAGTGGCAGGAACGTCTTCAAGGTTAAAACAGCAAATCCAGTTGTGTGTATGTGTTTTTCTGTATTGTTTTACAAGTTTGCAGGTCACAGCGTATTCCTAAATGCATTGACATCGATGGGAAGTATCGTCACGTTGTCAAATGGCTGAAATCCATGTAAACACATGTTTGATTTGTCATCACCAATTGAGATTTTGTGCATTCTGATATTGTGTACAGTTAAATTAGCATCGTCATCAGACATCAGATAACTGGTAGCTAATGAAAGTAGATACATGTATTGACGAAGTAATAATCAGGTCCGGCATCTTCTTTGTTGGAGTCTGGTACACACTGATCTACTTAGAAGGTACATGAAAGTAAACATAGCATGTCTGCAGGTCTAGATGTTTGTGAGCCCCTTCTACAAGGCCAGGCCAACAGGTGAGAGGAGAAAGGGTTGGACAACTCACACGCTCACTATATGCTTACCTGTGTTTGCAGGAAGCAGGGTTAGGAGTGTAGAGTTAAAAAGGTGAGCTCTGCTGAGGGAGCAAAGTAACCCGAATGCAGTGCCCACGTTCTGCTGGTTTTGGTATTGTGCTGGAGGAAAGCTGAGCACTGGCCTTGATGTCGGGTGTAGGGTTTTGTTCTGTGAGAGTTCACTATGAATTAGTTAAACGGAAGACTGGATATAAGGAAGCAACGTAACATGCCTCAGAGGGAGACAATGTGTACACTCTCAGGCTTCACAGAGACCTCCGTCTTCGTCCTGAAAACACTGCACACTGTCACACAATTCCACCTACGCATACTCATCAATCAGAAAGCACTGTGTCAAAGGCATCACACACATACCAACAGGCAATTAATCTTCACAAAACATCACATGAAATCAACAAACATACTGTCGGTTTTGTGTCTATTTCACACTTACACATACACCTTGAAGCAATTCAGTCTCCATATCCACGAGGTCTACTCCCTCATATACTTAAAGTCCAGGATTTTAAGGGTTTCTATTTACATCTCAAATATGTTTTCAGGTTATGGACTTGTAACCCAACCAACTAGACTAATTTATCAGCTTTAAGTCATGTGTTTCAGCTTCAATTAGCTTTAGCATTAGATATTATTATTGCAAAGCACTGTATTTGCTATGATACCACGCACTGTATTTGCTATGATACCACGCATGTGGGAAACAAATTCCCACACATGCAATTACATGCACACTCACACAGTGGGGTACTGCCGCTTTGCCATGGCAGCTTAATGAATAAATAAGTAATAAGGGCTTGGTTATTGGAGCTCATTAAAATGGGAGATGCTTCGATGACAATAAGACCCGAGGTGGGTCACGGGAGGCGGCTGTGTGGTTCGGGCCAAATTCCCCTCATAACCTGACCACATGGCCCCAGCACTCACCTCAAAATAAACTTTGTCAGTGACGCAACCCCCCATCGTACCCTCTGGATCCCCACCTTGTGCGACACACAGCAGAGCATGCATCTGCACGCACACACAGCTACAAGCACAGGCTCAAACAGAGCCACACACACACCTCTCTCATGGTTAATTACCACTTAGCTCAATCACGTGGTAATCCGTCCATAGGAGCCTCCCTCACCCTGCTCCCCCACAACACAAACAGCAGCACAGACATGCCAATTATTGATGAATCTTTAATATACGGTTTTACAAAGTCTCCATCTCATTTCCTACCACCGAGCAGGTGATTACTCTAGCAACAGGACAAGAAACTTATACAGAACGCAGCTTTGGCATGTAAAATAAAACATGCATAATACTAAGTAGGAATTAATTTGCTTGAAGTAGTAACATTGCAGGGTTGAAATAAAGTGGCCTGGGCCATTTGGCGAAGACAGATAACAGTTTTTGCTCCTCCTGTCTTGCATCTCCAGCTAGCTCTGTATAAAACCCCCAGACAAAAATCCCACGCCGCGATAACATGTCAATAATGAGCCGAGGCCATCTATTGATCAGCTTAATTTTGCATCTATTAGCTAGGGAACGGCTTGCTCCGGGGGCGAGGGAAGCCAGGCGCTAACACGCACCGACAGGCTGGATGGAGATCATTACAACTGATGTTCACACACACACGCTGTGATTGACATGGAGATAAGGCAGGAGAGAGCCTGGGCTCGCACGCCTCCCCGCACACTAAGCTAATGATACACCAAACGTGTGCTTTGTGTGTGTACAGCAGTGAGTGCGTGTGTGTGTGTGTGTGTGTGTGTATGCAGGAGCATGATAGAGAGAGCGTCTATCTAGAAAGAGTTGGAGCAGAAAAAAAAAAGAGAAAAAGATGAGAAGAAAAGCAGGCCACACGCCTTTGCTAATTGGCACAGTCAGACAGGGAAGCTCATAAAAGACAAAAAAAGCATTTAGTGGAGCACCTCAGTTTTCCGGATCACCTTATCAAGTCTGTGTCATTTAAATACAGTTGACTACACCACAGAAAAAAACTGAGTTTGACCTGTAAAGCACACTGTAGCTTCAGCTGATGATTCCCGATACTTCCTCATATAAGACACTCAGCTGAGGCATTAATTAGGAAAATCATTTGTTTTCCTGTGAACGAAAGTTGCAGGCTTTATGTGCCTCACATCAGCTGAAGCACCTTCAATAAAATATAAACTGATGGGAGGTCTTTCAGTTCCTCTGAACAATTCTCTTTTTCTCACATTCAGATAAAGTGAGAGTAATGATGGATCCATACTGAGACGTTGTGCAGAAAACTTTATGGTGTGATGCCCTTTTCCTCCAGCTAAGCTATCCAGCATCACTGTGGCAGCAGGTCTGGCTTGGGATTGATGCAATCAGCTGCAATATGCATAGGATGCTGCTGTTATCCACACAGAGATTGGAGAGAGAGTGGAGTGGAGATACAGTGGGAAAAAACGAAGGGCCGGGCGCTGAAACTGCACCTTTTACCACAGCGTCAAAAAGAAAAGACTGAATCTTTGTGTACACTATCTGTATATCTGAGTTTTTACAGGAAGGAGGTCTTGTTCCATGGCAGATTGGTTCAATGGAAGTGAGGTCAGAGGCGCAAAAAAAAAAAACCCTTGGCTACAAACTGTGTGTTTTTGTCAGCTGAGGGATGCAGCAAAGGGATCGAGGGAGCAGTGGGAGGAGGGAGGAGGTGAGGAGGGAGAGAGGAGGAGAGAGGAAAAAAAGCCCTCAGCCAAGCCATCAAGTTGAACATTGAACTTCACAGTAGTAGCTGCCTTTCTATGCCTCTCCTTTTGATGTTACCTCCAAAGCAAAGGATCAAAGACTTGGAGTGTGGCGTGGGGAAGTCCCAAGCTCTTAGCCTGCCAGCCTGTGATATATGCAAAAGTCTACGCCAAAAGAGAGAGAGTGGGGCAGAGAGAGAGAGAGAGAGAGAGAGGGGGTGGACAAAAAAACGAGAGGAAGCTTACATGGAATGAGGCTAAATAGTATGTTTTGTGTCTAATGAATGATAAGGGGATGACACAATCAGCCAGTTAGTTACAATGACGTAGAGCTTGATAAAGTGCACACACAGGAATTTTAGAGAACAGGCTTTTGAGAGGGCTGGGCATGAAGGCATGGGATTGGATGGGATGGGGTGGAATAGGGGGGTGCTGGCAGTGTTTGTTGCCCTCGCAACTTCCCCCTCATTCCCCCTTCCTTCCTAAACCTCAACCAGCAACAGGACAGCTCCACCCCGACACACACACACACTTCCACCTTACACCAACCCTCAGCGCCTCTCCAACATCAAGGGGGTGAGAGTCTGTGTCGTCTCGACATAAATATACAGTGTGCCGTTAAAGCGAGGACTACAGTAAACACAGTGCACATGAAATCCTGGTTGTCTCTCGCTGGAGCACAAACACAACACACACACGCACACACACAAACACACACAGTGGGCTCAGCTGGGCCAAAGTGTGGAGCAGAGGTGTGCTAAAATTGACAAATCTCTACGAGACAAACACAGATCCACACAGACACACACTCACACACCCTTTCCCCAAGGCTGTAGGATTAAGAGGTCCAGCTGGCTGACAGCAAGCCCTTCCTTCCCACGTATCCCGTCGATCTCAAACCTCCCCACCCCACCCCCATCCGCACATACCCCGAGCCTCCCCCCTCAGAACCTCCAACCCTGGCTCCGACAGCCACCCAGCTCACCAAGTATGCTAGGATGACACACCTAAACGTGACACTGATCACCCCTCTCCTTCGTCACATTCACACACTAGAGACTATTCTGAATAGAAAATTCTCAAGAGCAATTTGGATGTTGCGCAGGAGAAGCTTAAGAGCCAAAGCCATCCTTGCAACCTATAGATAGGTTACCTTACTGGCACCATCACAGCAGTATGTCCATCCGTCTAGCCTACCTGTCAGTGCTTCTCCTTGCAGTCTTCAAAATCTTTAAATTTCCTGACCTTAGGAGATTGAGGAAGATCAGGGGTAATCAAGAGAAGAAGAGGTTGCTGGTGATAATATCTAATGAGCCCCACTGATGGATATATAAGAAAAAGAAATCCAGAAAGAGTGGAGAAAGGGAAGAGTAAGTGGTAGTATATAAGCCCAAGCAAGATCGTAACCCCCCCTTCTAGGTTTCAACAGCTGCCAGGTCACTTTACAAATGTCTGGAAGAAAATATTCAGCAGGGTGTTGTTTGAGTGTTCTATCATATTGTCGACAGGGAACTATGTGCACTTGAATCTGCAACAAAACAAGCATTCAGTATTCCAATATGCGAGATAACTAAAAGTTGGGATGATGTTACTGGAATTTATATAACACGTGTCATGTATTAACATGCATCTGGACCCACAGGGAATGAAGACACAACCAGGAAGTGGTCAACACAGGAAGTCGAACAAAAGTTGGCTGGTGCCAATAACATTATCTGAAAGTTAATCATGTCTCTGGCATTTTTGTACTGAAATTCCTTGAATCTTCCAAAACTGTACTTGGATATAAGCCTCTTGAAACAGAAGAGCAGAGAACGAGGTGAAATCTGCTGCTCTGTTGATTTTGAGGAACCACAATATGTAAATGAGCTTCATACTACAACTGTGCTGTAATTTCAAAACCAAAATTGTACCTTTATCACATGAACATCCCCATGAGAGCTCTCATATTCACTTTCACCAGCATGACCATTTCAGACTTGTGCTCACCAATATTAACTGGAAAGTTGAGGCTATATGTACAAAATATCCAAATCTTTTAACTTCTTTATTAGCTGGAGCCAGAAGTGTGGGGCAGGCCGAATGTGGAGAAAAGATGGGGCACGAATCAGGGTGAAATTTGGGTGAAGACAAAACAAGAGCAGCAACAGGGACCTATTTTGGTATGATCGCCATCAGAGGATGCTAGAGCTGGGCTTGGGAATGCCCTGCACGATGGACAACTAATGAGAACACAAAAAAATCTATTTGGCAATTCACCATGATACCATCGACTGGGGCAGATCACTACCAAAGATTAGGTTGGGTGGGGTGTAGAAGGAGAAGGGGAAGAAAAAAAATAAAAACAGACACGGCAGTGGTGTAAGAAAGGAATACGAATTAGGGAGTCAGAAATGGAGAAAGGAGAGAGCAAGAGGCAGAAGGGAGGAAAAAAATTCACAATGATGACACGTAAGTGCAAAGAGCGATTAAGGATTTACTTTCAAAAGGACTCCCATTGATCTTTTTTGATAGACCTGCAATAAATCAAACCGGATTGACTCGCATGAGAACCAAGCCTAATCCTTTAGTCAGATCCAGGAGAACTCCAACCAAACCAGCTGTTAATTTAGGCTTTACAAGATAAAGCAAGAGAAATCCAACCTGATGTACCCCAGGGCAGAGGCTTACATCATCTCTGTAAAGCAATCAACTTATTGCCAGTTTGGAGAGGTAATCAGAGCACATACTGAGGGAGGAGAGGGAGTGCTGGGTGGAGAGGTGGAAAAAGAGAAAAGGGAGACAAGAGATGACTGAAGAGGTTAGAGAGAGAACAGAAGCATAAGAATGTAAGAAACAACAGAAAATTAAACTTGGGTATGCTATAAAAATGTTATTTTAACAAGGAAAACCTAAACTTTTCTGCATGCTGGGCAGATACACAGGCTCTCTGACTGAAACAATGAAACTTAACTTTGAAACAAAAAACATGTTTACACAGAGCACATCTCCAATTATCTCCAGAGGGCAAAGATGAAACAGAGACGAGCTAGCTCGCTGCAAACAGTAGCTCTCTCGGCTGACAACAGGGAGTGGAGGCAAGCTTCAGCTGCCCCCCTCCTCCTCCACACCACCCTGTAATTTCCCTGGAGGCTGGCCCAGACTTCGTCCCCATCCCCAGTGGCCAGTGCCACCTCAACTGGGTCCTGCCAGCCGCACTGTGGCTGCACCGTAGCACAACCATAGTAATTAAAATGGTTATTTTTGTTTGGGGGAACAAGAGGGATTTTTTTTTCCAAGCTCTGGGTGGAAGTATTGCAAGACACCATTCAGCCCACACTGAGTAAACTGTCCTGATGTCTTTTTCAGTTGTGCATTGTGTGTCTACTATATGTCATCAGGGTATGACAGGGGTTTTAGTTCCTCTTCAAAACTGGGTGTGTAACACCGCAGTGGAGGATGCAAAGGATAAAGCCTGAAAAACATTCAAACCCTTATGCACACACTGACACAAAGACTCATTAGCTCACCATCTCCCCCGTCTTTAATGTCCTATTTACAACGCAAAACAACCAGATCAGGACTGAAATCCAATCACAGAGCTTTGCAGGGCCCTTCGCATCGACCTTGCAGGAGAGCTGAGGAGAAGCAGGCCTTGTAGCCTCTGGACACTGTCCAAGGGAAACCAAACCTCAGGAGTCCAAACAAAACCACACATAAAATCTGAGTTAAAACAGCAGCCTCTATTCAGCCCACCGTGACCCCACCAGCTCACACACACATATGCACAAACATAAAGACAAACTCTTTGGTCCATGCTTTTCTACAGTCTCCCGGTTACACTGTAAGCACACAGGGATCACTCCAACTTCCGCAGGGCTCCTCTTGCATCGCCAAATTGACTGAGGCTTTGACACAGGCTCGTTGGTGTGTGTCAGTATATACACAGACAGGACACATCTATGTAAAGGAGACTGCCACTTAAGCTCAACTCACATCAGTCTATGCTATCTTTAGCAGCTGGGCTAAACTGTTAAAACCGCACAACAACTCTCCCCCCTCCAAAACCAGCCTCCCCCTTCTTCAAACAAGACAGCCTGGCTCTTTGGCGGTGGTTGCCCACTGGCACCTCCCTCTACGGCCGTAAGGTCACGCGTTTAATTACACAGAAAGTAGTAATCTCACAAGACAGATGGCAAGCAGGCCGCCTCTCAATTACTTTATGCCCAATTGAATCATTACTGATGTTATTTGCCAAATTATGGCACACAGAAAAACACCACAAAAACTGGATTTGTGCTACAGGTGGGGGTGGCAGGGTCGTGGCAGACAGGCAGATGTGCCAAGCAACTGTGACAGAGATCAAAAAGGCGTGAAGGATACAAGCGCATGGCTGTGTCAGCTTTTGGGAAAAATTGGAAGTTTAATACCACAGTGATCATTGCCAGAGAAAACAGCCCCTTATTTTTCTCGAAACCAAAACTGGTACAAAACATTGGTCTATGTGGAAACACTCGGCTCCCGGCAGCCCAGTTGAGGAAACCGCATGACAAGGCCAATTTAAAATGTGAAGAAAGTGTCTGTCTCTTAAAAGTGAGCCAAGGAAACAGAGTTAGGTTTTCTAGATTTTTTTTTTTCTCTTTAGGACGACTGGTTTGTCATTGGTGAGCATCCTACTGGGCTCGACTTCTTTCCTGAAAAACCTGAACGGCCACTGTGAGCGATATCATCCCTGCATCCACCCTTGTTGATGCCTCACTCATCATGTCTTAAATCCTCCTGCCAATAGCTTCTGTGAACAATTAGAGGTTGACTTTCCCAGCGTATCAAACCACAGTATCCCAATTTCTGGCCGAGAAGTTCCAACAGTCAAGATGACCAGCCAAGAAACAGGATTATCTTCAAGTTCAGGCCTGAATTTTGCTTTTTATTCATCACTGATTGTTAGCGATAAGGACTCTCTCAGCCGTTTATGATTTAACATGACCACAAAGCTAAATAACAGCAAATTAACTGTACTGAGTGGTCTAATTTATGTCAGTGCCATTAATGTTAACTTCGTTCTTGGGCATACCAAAAATGATTCTGTTTTGACCTATTGGACTATAAATTCTTCAGCTGATTGCCTTCATGGGCGATGTACTTTGTTGTTCTCCTACCACATAAGTTCCACCTCAACCTATGGGTTTAATAATAAACCATAACTTCATGTCTCGTGCCAGGATTAGGAAAAAAAGAGGGTATCACTGCCTTCTTCAGTTTTTTTTGTAAACAACACTTGAGTACATAATGTACAACTGAGGCCAATGTTTACTTCTAAATTTACCAAAGCGCAGAGGAAAGCAGATTAACAGGTTGGTTCGCTGGCTTGAATAACTGTACAACCAAACCAACCATGCAGTATGAACCTACACATGGTGGTATTGAAAAACATTTGTCCCACTAATGACCATAATAACACTGGCAGCCTGCCACTAACTGGAAACAGTTGTGTTGAGAGGCATGTCTACTAATGTAAAATGATCTGCAGGAGCATATAGAAAATTTCCATTCATTTTTTTCTGAGTCACGGTGAGGAATTCCAGTGGCCTATAGATGGAAGCCAGCAGTTGTTCTCCCATGAGGGTGGGCAAGCATCTGGGGAGAAGCGAGCACACAAATCAGAAGTAGATGACGACTAGACCTGCATATTTATTTTCAGATTGGAGGACTTGAAGTGATCCCAAAGTTGACAATGAGAAGAAATGATCCACCAAACTTCCCCTAGAAGGCGGAGAGGAGAGAGGACAGGCATGGTTCCCAGGCACATCTACAATCCCACTATCCTAAGAGAACGGGGGAGGTTTCCTGTTAAGTTTCCAGCTGTGCCAATGCTCTGCTTGGGAAAGAAGCTTCACTTAAAGTATGGGAAGAGATATTAAAACATTAACACAGGGGGGTTAAGGAAAGAGTTTTACTTTGATTTTGTAAATAATAATCACGTTTGGTAGTCAAAAAGTAAATTATTAAAATCTTTATTATACAAGATTTACCACAAATTAATCAAAGCTTTGAAAAGTATTAGATACACTTTTTTTTAGAGACACTTTTTTGTTTCATTGTTAATACGATCACGTTTGCACAGAGTTTAAAGAGAGTCTGCAGTGTAAAAAGAGATGACTACAGAAAATATGTGCAGCAAGTGGATGGAGAAGGTGTATGCTCAAGTCACATGACATCACTGAGCCCTGCCCATATCCTCTAAAGTCAAAGAAATACAACTGATGGTGTCTAACAATGGCCTACACTTGACCGAGGCCCTGCACTCTTTCTCCAGCTGCTGTGCGGCAGGAATGGACGGCAGCGCTGGCACCTGTCTTTGACAAGGCTCCACATTCGCACTGACTTGATTTCCCGAGGATGACAGTCAGGTGACAAATGCTAACACGCGCTCGTCTCTGACATATCCTGCGCATGCAAACACACATGCACGCTGGCAATCCAAATCAAATAAACCAACAGCCACTTAAGTTTGATCCCAACCACTTAAAAAGAATCTGCATCATAGTGAGAGAGATCTTAGCCTCTTGTGTCTCTCTGTCTGATAGCAAACCCTGCCCTGATTCAGGCTGTGGCTTGGAGCTGTAAACCAAAGCTTCCCTAAACGCCTCTCACCCACCCAGCTATGCTTTAACCACTGTTTTTGCATACCGCTCGGCTTGTGTAACCGTTGAGTGGTTTTGCTCCAGTGAGACAATGGCTGTGTAACAGACTAAGCAGAGCAAAGCTATCTAACGTAAGACTTGATAAACACAAACCAGTCCACGGTATACAAGAGACCCAGATCAAAATAACTTTAAGCATCAAGTAACCGGAGAGTATTCATGATAACATAACAAAAGCAGCATAGGTGAGACTGCCAGCAGCTGAGGCAAACACTGTTCAGGCCAATTTCCCAGGAGGAGGTCACTGTGCTGCAGGCCTTGTGGATCCACAGTAAACCATTGGCATCCATTGCAATTATAACTCAATTTGAAGCTTCCCTGTGTTCGCACAGCATCAAACTCAATCTCCCTCCGATTGAACTGTAATATTAACACCAACTCTCCTCTTCTATGCACTATGATTTATTCTTTCTAATTACATAGAAAGGAAAATGTTGGACACATTTGTTTTAATGGATCAACACTAGAACCAGAAATTTGGTTAGAGAATTACTGTTTTGCGCCATTTAATAATTGTATTTGGTTACAGTTTGGCCACAACTGCGGCTTTAAAAAAATCATCCTATTTGCTGGATGTGGGGGTGCCAAAAGGACTGGATTGAGCTCCAAGTATGGCGAAGCATGCTGGTACTCACTCTGCCGCCCAGCGGACCACAGCCACGTTTCCCCACCTCATTTGCAAAGCAATCCCGCTTCCCTCTCACTCAGTGCACTCAGTGCATCTTTTTGTCATTTCCATGTCCAGGCTCCATTTGTTTTGTCCGTTGAGACAGCAAGGCGGGGGGAGTGGAGGGAAGGAAGAAACCAGCTCTCAAGGAGACCACTCTGCAACCACAGAGCATCTCACATGTAGCCCCCCCCTCCCAAAAAAAATACACACCCACATCCACCCAACGCACTGAGCCAGCACACTCCCACCTCTCCCCCGCCTGACTAATGTGCCCTGACACTCGTACATCACCCGTAAATTGGCCAAATGAATTAACCACGGCCCCTGCTTAGCTTTACGGGCTTTAAATGGATTTTCTCCTCTCCAGGTCTGCCCAATAATTGCATTTATCCATCTTGTTGAAGCCAGGTTTACACACTCACTAAGATCATGCCAATCCCCCGGATACATTTTCCGCTCTGGTGGCAAGAGTGTGAGAGATTTGTCATCAGATCATAACAGGTTATTCAAACAACAATTAACTTGACAACTCCACCGTATGTCAATGTCTGGCTCCTTGTTGGACAGGACCTTGGTTAGAGCAATGAGGTGCCTTCTATCTCTTCATCTGTCTGCATATCTCCTCCCCTTCCCTTATGTCTCAGTGTAATAAACTGAGCCCTACAATACTTTTTATCTATCATCCAAGACTCCAAGTTAAAGCCTCAAATACCCACAGTAGGGACAGTAGGGGCTATAGGTTTATATTGTTCACCCCTTCAGACAGAGAGCAGAGGCAGGGTGAAGGCAGAGCTGTGAACACCAGCAACAGTGGGGGTCATCTCCACACTTGTGAATGTTTGAACAGAAGTGCATTAGACACTGGGGGGACCCAAAGGACAATTCAGCTATGTAAACATGCAGCAACTTCCTTCCCTCTGCTCCTGCAGGCCTGCACTGAGACAAGGCACTGTTTAAACAGCACACACAGCATTCCTGTGCCTGGGCCCTGGCCAGCTGCTGCATCCTCACTACAGGCCTGCCTGCCTGACCAGAGACAGGCCTTACAACAGCAAGGGTCATCCACAACAGACAAAGAGCTTTTATAGACATGCAAAACTGGACTCCTCTACTGCAAATGCTCCAAACCCTTGGGCTGGCTACTTAAATGCTTACTGCCGGAGTCCACACTGACCTCCCTGTAGAAGAGAGATTAGCCAAATCAACCATCCTGAAATCGGAACCACTCGATGCCACTTGTAATGACGAAGCAGGAAATTTATCTTTATTGATATTTGAAATATGCAAAGCGTGGCGGCCAATAAAGATAGAGGAGGCAGTAAAGAGGAGATAAAGTGCTTCCTGGTTCTAAAGGGCAATGTGAAGTGCATCACATGACACACAGGCCTCCCTCGTTCAGCGATGCCAGTCTAATCTCTTAACTTTCATTATGACTGAATAGATTTGGGATTTTCATTTACAATCTGAATTCAACCTTAGCCTTTCATGCCAAGAGACAGAAATAATCTAAAATTTACAAAGCTCAAAAATGTTTTTATACAAATATAATTTTACTTTGACTGAAATACGTTAAGGTATTTACCTCAAGCCAAGCAGGGGAAAGAACACGACTGGATATAACAGAGACATGTTATCTTTTACAGGCCAGTATCTCCTTACTGTTTATTCGCCAAAGACAAACTTTGGAATTTTGTGGTATTAATTTTGGACTTTGACAAGTTACTCCACTTAAGCAGCTTCCAAACCAAATAAGAAAGTCAGTCTCTCACTAAAACAGTTTTGACTGTCAAGAAACCTGCTGGAATAAGACTTTCAATTCAAGACCCATCATTATAAAAACCATGATGCACAACAATCATCCTAAGAGCATTCCCATTCCCGTATGTAAACTCAAGTACATGAACATGTGCAGTAATAATCTAGATTTAATATTTAACAGAGAAACCCACTAAATCAGCTGTCACTCAGGCTTGGTTTTATTATAGGAAGACTACAATCATTGCTTCCTCCTTGTGCCAGTGCCTCAGCAGTGGACACCATCAGAGCTGCCAACAACAGTGACTGCAGGTCATTATTTCAATCAAACAGTCATTTCAGGGTGACTACATCGCATTGTTTCCCGTGTCAACAGCGCCGTGTTCCTTCTTTCCTATCGGCTTGTCTGTCTGTCCATCCATCCATCAGTGCGTCCCCTCTGACCGGACTGTGAAGGCCACTCATCTCACCTCGGGAAAGTTGTCCAAACAAGACACTCCATTCACTCTGACCCCTGAGGGAGGCAGGCAATTGACAATTCACTCAGTGCCGTGAGTCAATTTGTTCACTTTTGGAATTGACCCTGAACACTGCTAACACATTGTTCGTGGGGGGGTTGAAGCTGGAAACATCCAAAAACAAATCGGACACATGTTTTGAATTGCAGCGCTACGTGCATTAATAGTCCAGTTTGAAAAAATAAATCAATGGATTTTTGGTGTAAAAAGACAGAAACAAAGATTCTTTGAAAGAATCTAAAATATAATTCAGTTAAATATAAATTAAAATAATATATGGCCTGTTAAGTGTGAATGAAGGAATCAGAAAGAGAAAATAGAAATTACACTGCAATCTACTGGAGCTAAATAAACACTTAATGCACTCCATACACCATTACCTGCACAATAGTTAGCAATTCAGCGCTCACGTGCGAAGCGCAGGCCACGTGTGGATGTGACAAGCTGTTCACATGAAATGTTATCTAGTGCCGTACACAAGTTGACAGCTGTCTCTTTACAAGAGGCGTATTATTATTGTGTGTAAATAGGTTTCTAACAGCTGGTTAAAGAGCTAACATGGGAATTTACTCTTAATCTGTTTTCCACTGGAATTAGTTCATCAACTAGGAAAAAAACACAACAGAAGGATCCAGCGCTGTTCGACGCTGCACAGCGGGGTAAAGGGGTTACATTTTATTAGCCTTGTGCATTTTTAAGCAATCTTGCCAACATTTTTTTTATTTCCAAATCCCACCATAATCCGTAGATTAGTAGATGAATTTATTTCTGCTGGCGCTCTTAAAAACCTCCCTCACCTTTCGCAGGCATTTATGAATCCACCACCTTCACGACAAACAAGCACACCATCACCTCATTAGTGGACTCGCTCCTCTTCCCTATCACACACACACACACACACACACACAAACACAATCACATACACTCCTTGGAGCTTATCCTGCTACAATTAAAAGTTTAATTAGTAGATTAAAAATACACTGACTGGAGTTTTATCACTTTAAACTCCTCCATTATGTGTTTAGCGCACACAAAGCGCCTCCTTCCCATCTGAGCCATTTTGAACAGATTATATGCGTAGAGAAATTCTCTTGACTACGTTAAGACCGGAGATATCAACTAGGGAGGGAAACAATGCTGCTAAAAAACACCATGTGCATAATAAACTGTATGTAGCTGTGTGTCCACATATAGATTTTGATAGTATTTCATCACCTTTATGTCATTATAACATCTTTTAATACTAATCAAAATGTTGCAGCAGCTCAAATTATTCTAAGATACAAGAGGCAAGAAATATCTTGTGTTTAAAATGCAACCTCTTGATGTTGGAGATTTCTGGATTTACTGCCGCTATTGCGTGATTATTATGTATCACATGAAAAAAGAGGTTTTTAAAAATATTAGCATGAAGGAAATTCTTCTTCTGTGGTACGTTCCAGAGCATTCTACCACAGCCATAAAAGGCTGGTCTACCACAGGTGTTCGCTGCACACTGGCACGGCTAGTCATTATCTAGCCCGACATGATCATTAAAAGCTGTGATGGCAGTGTGGCACCTCCTCCCTGCATGCACACACACACACACATGCTGGAAAAAAAATGTTTTAAAATCCAGTGGAGACTCAAGCACTCCCTATCAGTTGTTGTAAAAAGGGGTGAGAGGGGAAGCTCCTTTCTCAATGAAAAACATGCCAGCATTGATGAACTTTGACCCTTCCCAAACAGACTCCACAATCCAAACAGAAGGCCGGCACCGCCAGAATTCCTCCAGCGTCACAGCGGCCCTCTCACCCGGAGCTTTTAAGGCAAATTTTTTGATGACGACGAGGGTGGGAAGTGCGGAGAGCAGCGTGGAGGAGTGAATGCGAGGGAAGGGGGGGGGCGGCGGCACGGGGGTTGATTCAGAGGCAGAAACCACACACATGAACACATGCCTGCTTGTCAAGCGTGGCTGAAAACTGAAACTTGTTCCTTCCAATCTGTGTTCCTCTCCACTCAGGGCCTGCTGGTTTTGTTTTGTTTTTTTTTCTTCCATAAACGAGAAGATAAATGTGAAGCCTAGGGGCACTATTGTTTGGACATCTAACCAGGAACTGTCGCTGCTCTCATTGCCCTGGCATTAACAGCAATTATGCGCTCTATTCAGACGGCTTTTGTACGTCCGAACCCCCAGCCCCCCCACTGTTGCCCCTGCTTTCCCCTCTACTCATACACACACGCTGAGTCCTAACACACATTTCCCGCTTTTCTCTGCCCAGTCCCACCCCGTGCTTTCCCTCCCACTCCTCTACTGGTGAACTCATTTGGCTTCTGGAGCACCCTGGTCCCATTATGAATGAACTTGCAGAAATATGCACATTCAGGCAGGGAAAAGAAGACAGGAGAAAAATATGAAATGCACATTCCAGGAGTATTTCTGGAGTGATACCTGAGCTCAAACAATTCTTCACATTACATTCTGTGGATTTCTTCTCCTCTATAAAAATGCACTACGTGGGAAAAACAGTTAGATGCACAATTATAGCATCAACACAACTGCCGTGCTAGAAGATGACATTGTGCAGCAGTTTTGTAATTATGACAAAAATACAGAGTCCAGGTAATCAACTGTTGAAACTAGTTAATCCTGATCCAAAAAACAACCTTTGTATCTAAAAGATGGAATCAATAGTGATTTTAACCTTATCTGCTAGACGCAGCACAAATCTCCAGCAACCACTTCAAATGATCTCATCACCATTTTCAGTAAGTCTATATTTAAAAACTGGTCCATGTCATTTCACTCTACTGGCTCCAAAGCGAGAGGACGCTTCACCTTCGACCAATCAACACTGTCAACACACGTAATTGTACTTGAGCACGTTTGACGGGGATGAAGGGATCAGCTTTTACACACTGGCCTTCAGAGATTTTTTAATTCAAAAAAAGAGGACCACGTTTTCAAAGTAGTGCCACAAAGTTGAGGTCCATATATTGATGTTCAATATTCCAAAATGCAGACATTTCTTTGTAATAAGAATAATTAATGAGCGGTTCTGCTCACTTTTCAGATTAGAAGTTACTTTGCCAACAATGTGAAGGAGGGCAAATGTCCTGTATATCAAGAAAAACTGTAAATAAAAATAAAGCAACATGCTCCATATAGGAACACAGATTTAACTTGTGGCTACATGCACACACACACTCACATAATAATTTAATTTCCATGTTTCAGGGAGCCCCAAGCCCTGTGGGCCAGGAGCAAGAGCTACCCTATATTTAACACATGACAAAAGTTGCATTCCAGATGTACAGTACTATCTTTGTGTTCTATAGAAATGCATGGGAGAAAGAGGGAGCGAGGGGGGTGCGGCTGGGAGGGATGGGGGGTTACACTGGGGGCTGGGGGGGCACCAGTGCACAGCTGCTAAACTAATGCCTGTTTTTTTTTTGTTCCTCTCTCTCTTTTGCTCAGACACAGAAAAGCAGAGTGTGGTGGCTCACTGGCAGAAACAGGGAAGGATACAGGAGGTAAAAATGAATTCATCCATTGTGATAATAATTTGTTTTACCAAAAAAAAAAAGATGAAAAATACCCAGACTTGGCTTTGACTTAATGAGTAACAGGCATAATCTGTTACACTGAAGTCAAAATTAGGATCAGATTAACTGTTATTACATTAAAAACAATGAAGTCAATGATTTAATTAAAAAAAAGGTTCAGCTCCAAACCAGACTGAACATCAGCTGCATCCAAACCCAGCTCACACTGCCACCAGGGATCCACTACTGCTTTTGCACTGGTTAAAAATCTGATTAGAAAAGCACACACAAACTGACTGATTTTATTTTTATTTTATTGCCTCTGTGGTGTTTCAAGCAGAGTGACAGATCGACAGGCGCGTAAGCTCTCACACGGCTTAGCCTGCCAACATCATCAGCATTAGACAATTAAGGCCTGCGAGCTGAGAGGGGGAAAAAAAAATATCTCCTCAGTAAATATTTACTGCACAAATCTTTTCCATTCATTCACCAGGCACTAACAAAACCTTACTGTACTCCTTCTCCCTTCTCTTTCGGAGTCCCCTCCACTACCACCACCACCACCACCACCACCCCACCCCTACATCTGCGATTCATTGACTTTACAATTTACCACATGTCGAGATGGGAGAGGTCGAGCCTCCATCTGAATCATGGCACAAATATGCGAGTGATTTATTGTTTTAAAAACCCTGGGCCGTTTTAGTGCAACTCCACTTTTCCTGAGCATTACTCCTATTGGCAGACCATGAACAATTACAGTTCGGACTAATTAAGCTCTGAGAATGTGCTGTGCACCGCTAATGTCTAGCAGGCCCCAATTTTAGTTTAATGGTGCCAAACTTTGCTTCCCAGTACCCCCTCCCTTCCCTATCTTAACTCCTCAAATCCAAAGCAGATTGTACTTTTTATGACGGTTTATTGAGTCGAAGAAAAATAAGGACCTTTACTTTCCCCTCTCCTAGCATAGGATGAGAGAAACAGCAGAGAGAGAGAGGAAGAGAGCGAGCACAAAAAGGAGTAGTGGGAGGGTGAGAGAGAGAGAGAGAGAGAGCGGGAGCTGCTTCCGCCATACTTTGTAAACAAAAGTGATTTGCAAGACAAAAGGAGCGCAACCTTCCAACTAAATTCAGAGTGCATTTTGCAGCTAGAGGCACAAAATGCGGCCGCATCGTGCCACGAAACCCCCCGTGGACACCAATTAGGCCCTATTAACATGTAAAGCCAATTTGATAAGGTGTGGGCCCTATCCCTTAAATCCGCATTAAACTATCTTTCCTCTTGTCGTGGCCAAAAATCCATTTACAGCAGCCGAACACACATAATCCATATGATATACCATTGTTATGCTTATGCCTCTGCCACGTTCAGGAAAGATACTGTCTGTTTGTGTCAATTATAACAGATAAGGCCACGGCAATGTGTGCATGTGAGCACAAAGGGGTGGGTGTTGCATTCACTCGTGCATGTTCATTACAATAATCTGACCAGAAAATCCTCCATTATTCCTCCTAAAATAAAAATGATAAAGGAAGGAGTCAGCCTGAAAGAGGATTTATTTTTTAAAAGGTGAATCGGTGGTAACATGAGCAATCCTAGCATGACAACTGAAACAAAGAGGGAAAGGGGAGAAAAGCTATTGTTTCAACTACACAAAGCCTTTCTACTGTCTTGTAGTAGAAGTGCCATGGGTTCTGAGAGCATCTTTTTTCACTCTAAACACAGAGGTGGATACTTGGTGTTGCATTTTCATCACCCTTTTGCACCCCCCTCCGCCCTCACACACGCTCTTGTTCTTTTTTAAACTACTCGTAATTACACATCGAAACTCAAAACCTCCACCAAAAGTCTCCAGGCCTGAAGAATTATGGGGCCAGGGGTGGCGTCAAATATCTTAACATTCATAAGTCTGAGAGGCAGTAAATAAAGCCAGTGGATTTACGGCCCTGCAGCCCCAATACAGGAGAGCTGGCCACTTAGATCCCGCTCTACCCTCCCTCAGCCTCAGCGTCTCCAGACCTGTTGAGGTGTGATGTTAGCCCACAGCACCGGAGTTAACCCGCCGCCTTTATTCACAAGCCCCATGTTAGCATCGGCAGGAAACAAAAGGTAGACGGAGAGAGGAAGGGAGATAGAGAGAGGGAGAAAGTGAAGAGAGATATAAAACTGGGGTGAACCAGGCCACTTCTCCAATTCAACCTGCACCCAGTGATCCAGCAGGCCTTTGTGTGAGGTTTAGGGAGGAGGGAGTCAGCAGGGAGAGGAGTGGTGGAGACAAGGGCAGGAAGACTTTTAAAGCCGGGCACAGCGTCATGTCAAATTGGTAAATGATACTAAATTGTAAGCCTCCTTGGACTTAGGTGGTAGGAAAAACAAATTCTTACTGGTTATGGCTCCCAGAGGTCACACAAATTATGGTAACCACCACATGCAGTCATTTTTTTTTTTCCTCCCTCAAGTCATGCAAAAACAGAAATCACGGAAACAAGGTAAAATGTCCAGATAGATCAGGATCAGTGCCAACCGGCTGAAAAAAATCCAAACCGAGCTGAATTTTTCTCCCAGAGATACCTGAAAACGGAGCCACACAGGGATCAAACCTCCTAATTTAAATCCTTTAAATTTAATACAAAGAAAAATCCAGATTTGAAGGCTTAGATGCTGAAAACCACAACCAAAAAAAAAAAAATGTTACAACGTCGCCCACACCAAGAAGAGCACAAGGAGAAAAACGAAAAGGAAAAGCAGCGAGAATCAAAGCTTTTCATGACAAGACACAGAAAGTCTCATTCCAATAATACGAGCAGTCATATTCAGTGCCTCACATGACATGTTAGGGAGCAAGACAGCTAATCAATGTCCAGGTGAATTATTTATGCCAGTTTTAAGTCTAATACATTTATATTACAGCGACCGCTGACTTCAAAGCTCTAATAGCTGGACACACAGAGCGCTACAGACAGTGGGAGCCGAGGCTGTACAGTAGGAAGACCACCGCCAAAAACCATGTTCAGTTCAGGTGCATGTGTGAATTAAACTGTAATAAATGCTGTCTACTAAATTACTAATAAAGAACCCTCTCAGCAGTCAGGAGTGCCTTTTAGATATTTCTATAGACTTTATCTTGAATATAGGAAAGTGGCATCGAGAGGAAACTACAGGAGCATGCATTTAAATCAAGAGTTTTTTTCTAAAAGCTACAAAAAGATCTTTCCATTTCTGAAATACGTTTGAAAATAGTATTTCAGGGGTGGAATTAACAGAGCAAAGGTCAACACCGTCTCGCCGCAGCATCCTCCAGCCACGCTACACAATTTGCTGCTTTTCTAACTGCTGCATAAGCACAATAAAACGAGCGCTCCGCGGACTAGTACAGGACACAGTGCTGTGATAGTCACAAAGAAAACTACAAACCTCTAGCACTGAAACAAGGAAGTGCTTCAGTTCCAATCGTGTGTTGTTGTGAATGCGTGTTTGTGTCAGTACTGATGAGAATAATGAGTGACTAATTCCACATACCAGCCAGCAGCATTAACAAGGCTGACTGAGAGGGAAAGAATGGCAAAATGCTCTCATGTGTGCATATGCCGGGAATTATAAAATCTTTTTAGCAATAAAACACACACACACACACACACACACACACACACAGACAGACGCAGACACATAGAGAGAAAATTGTGTAGGTGATCATGTTGAACTCAAAAGCAGAAATTGTGTCAAGCACAAAAGAAGGCATTATGTGTCAGATGTGCATTTATTTTCAAGGTGTGCACAGCGCACCGAAAAATTGAGGTAACAAATATCAGTTTCATTAGGTGGTAGTGGGGTTGAGGGGTTGTATTTCCTAATGCCTGGTCTTTGCCTTAACCTTGTAAAATGAGACAGGTCCTAAAGCGCAGACTTGTAATTGCAACCGTTTAAAATAGGGGGGCAAAAAAACACCCATGGTTAAGAAAATTATGCCGTTTAAGGATTGCCATTGCCCAGTGGGACCAGTGAGGTGCTGAGCAAATGAGTAAGTGTGCATAATTATAGCATGGTATATTGTGTCTAAATAAATAACATGAATTTATTTATAAATGTGGGTTTACAGGGCACATGCTTTTAAAAAAAAAAAAAAAAAAAAAGGCAATGGATTAGTCATTAGATGTAAAAGTGGTGCACATGCAGAGCGCAGCACAGTGGTGCACAATAATTCTCATTCAGAAAGTCAGATTTTCAAAAACTATATCACTTATAAATTAAAAATTAAAAAAGGAAAATATTGTTTAGTGTTCTTTTATGGGAGGGGGGGTTTAAAAAGGCATGCATCATTCCCACGACGTCTTTAAAACGTGTTGACACATGCAAATCACTTGCAAAAAGCTCATTTACATATTTATTTTGTTGGTGCGATTCTGTTTTTTTTTTTTTTTTTACATTGCTTTACACAGCTTACAGCATGTCAGAGAGCCAGTGGAAAGGTCTGCGTGCTCATGCAGCTCGTGTTGGGGGGGGGGGGGAGAAAAAAAGGGCATTTTTGATGAGGCTGTGCAAACAGAAGCCGATTGCATTATTCAGTGGGTTAGAAACATGCACTTGTAGCCTTGGATTCAGCAGAGCCTCCATAATAATAATAATAATAATAATAATAATAATAATAATAACAATGTGTGCATGCATTTGATCATTTAAGAGCAGTTCAACAGAAATCCAGGGTGCATATCAGCACAAGTGTCATGTACACATGACCTGCCATAAAACTGTCCTTTTTCATTGCACTGATTCCTGGCGCTTAGCACTGTTAGCATGCTAGCTGCCGTCCAGGCTGGGGGGTGGTGGTGGTGGTGGTGGGTGGGGGCTGCAGGCGGACACGCATGCCACCGTACTGTACACTTGGTGAGGAGTTGCAAAACTTGGCTCTGCGTGTTTTTTCATCGGCACTTTCTGGGCGACACCGCTGCGCGTCCGGCTGCTGCCTCCGCGTCTAACCCGCTGTCCGTGTGCGTATTTGCGCGTATGTGTGTATGCGTGTGCGTGCGTGTGCGTGTGCGTGTGTGTGTGTGTGTGTGTGCACATACAGTTGTAAATAAATGAACTTACTGTGCGTGCTGTTGGAGAAAGTGATCCATTGGGAAGGTAGGGGCTTGTGAGATCGGGGATCATTATAAATGGATAGCCCGGGTACGGTGGGCTCTTGAACAGCCCTCCATCTTGCCTTTTCGCAGCTAACATGGCGGGGGGGGAAAAAAGAAGAAAACTTTTTTATAAAGTGGCCTTTAAAAGTTCTTTTTTTTTAAAAAAAGGAAAATGCATTGAAGCGCTAAAGCGCTCCGTCAGGCACATATAATGTCATGGTGCACAAAAAAAAAAAAAAACCAAGCGTGGAACAATAAAGGAGAAACTCACCCTCCTCTAAACTTTCTCTTGTTTTGTCTCTGAAAGTTTCAGATCTAGGCGGAGGCCGTCTTTCCGCCTTGAAATGCAATGAAACACAGGGATTGCGTTCACGTTAACACATCGGGCGATGATGAGGGTGATAGTTAACTTTTTCTGTTTTCAAGTCTATCAGTGTCACTAACGTAGGCCCCTGAACTTAACAGCGCCGGAGACGCACGATCCCCGGGTTTAATGTGCCACTTACCTCCGAGTCCGACGAGCTGTTTTGATTCGTTTCCGACTCGTTTACAAGAGAAGACTTGACATCTGCTAAATCCCTTTCTGCCGAGGAGTTCTCCGAAATTTTCTCTTCCTGCTCCCCTTCGTCTTTGAAGGAAATCATTTCATCGTTTGCGCCCAGATCGTCCCCTCCACCGCCGTTGAGCTGCGGCATTTTTCCCGAGCGAGAATTTTTTTCTTAGGGGGGCAAAACACAAAGTTTTAAACCCTTGATCTCGGTGATCTAGAAAAGTCCGAGTTTAAGTTTGGGGGTCTGTATTGGCGTTTTCCAAAAAGCTCTGGCGGTTGTTGGTACAAAACTAAAAAAGAAGGGGGATCTTGGCAGAAAAAGGAGCCGGAGAAGGAGCCGAGCCGCTCGGATTGAGTGAGTTGAAGTTGGTCGGAGTGGTTTTCAGTTCAAAGGCGGCGCTGATTGACAGATAGAGAGGGATGGAAATAGAGAGAGTCTGGATTCAGGATTATTGACAGGGAGAAACACACAAGAAACTAATGAGATTCAAACAGGGAGGGACTTGAAGTGACGTTTTCATAAATAGGAGGAAAAAAAAAAAGGGAGAGAGAGAGAGAGAGAGAGAGAGAGGGAGGCTGGACGGCTGCAGCAAAAAAATAAATAAATAAAATAAAAAAAAAGCATGTGAGGAGGAAAAAGGCAGTTTGGGAGCAGGATAGTGATGGTGAAATAGGAGGAAGATAGGAGAGCTGCTTGCAAATGTGGATTAAACGCACATATGGGCGGTCTCACGGTGGAACAAAAAAAAAAAAAAAAAAGAAAATGAAATGAGAAGAGGGTACTTCCTCAGGCTGTTTGACTCCACTGTTCCCCACCAGTCTGCCACACCGGGGCCACATTAACTTCACATTATGTCTTATTTTAAAGTTGTTTTCCTCTGTTAAAACATGCACATTCAGGATTTATAACCTACTTTTGTGTCTGTCCTTTTTTTTTTTTTTTTTTTTTTTTTTTTTTTGCTAAATACCAGAGGCCTATCAAAGCAGAATAAAAGCCATTACTTGCAGCTTGATGTCATATTTTATCTGCTTTGTCATTTCCTTAGATCTATTTTTCATTATATTAGATAATGTTTCCTCAGATCTATTTTTTGGTATGGAGGTGTTATTGCATCCTGCTTGTTTGACAGGTGTGATGTCCTGTGGGACTAACCTGAATTCCTCACTGGCAGCACAGTCTGGGCTGTTTATTTATTTATTTATTTATTTATTTTTCTCCTCTCCCTCTGCAGCCAGGCTGGACACAAATAACTGATGCAGATTTGGATGCTCCAATTCTGTGTCGTATATAGAAATACAGCCATAAAAAGACTGTGTGTCACTTAATAAAAATATATAATAGGATAAAAAATGTAATAATTTCCTGCAGGTTAATTAGGTTAATTGGGCATAAATACACAATTATAAAATAAACAGAACAAATCTGTGGGTTCCCACCTGGAGCGGATATAAAAGCAAGTGAGGAAAATGCCCCCTCCAGCTGAACGGGAGGGTCGTGCACGAGTGTGTGTGCAATCAACAGTGAATTTCAAATGTAACAAACAGAGCTGAAACATACAGTATATCCAGGTGACACGTACACTCTGTTGCAACGTGGTGAGTTCCTTTCAGGCAAAAAAAATAAATCACTGTAAGATCAAAACAAGGCACAGAAAAAGCTGATTAAAAAATATTGTCTCATGTCATCATGCAGTTAGATGCATGAAAACAAATATTATGACACTAATTCCTCTGTATCTGCTCTCAGCAGTGTTGTCAAACAGCACTGATGGGGAATTATGTGCACAGTGCAGCACCAAAGGGTTGTGAATCTGCCTACCAACGCACCTAGACCAGGCAACACCATGAAAGCAGACTATTCCGCTCAATGATCACTGATGTGCTTTATCTGGATGATGTGAAAGCAGTGTTTGTGTTAGCTGGCTGCAGCCCAGCCGGCAGTGTTCGGGAGCAGGGAGGAAGGGAAAGAGGGATCGCCGTCTCTGGTTCTCATCCAGTGTGACTGTGTTTAGGCAGCCGGTGGAAGAAGAGGCACCCTGCTGGTCGGGGCCCTCCAAACCTGAGCCCACACCGACCAGACCAAAGCAGAGGAGCTCCAGGCTGGCCTCTCCCCGGATTGCCTCAGCGGGTACCTGAGAGTTTACTGGGGGCTGGCAGTGTGTTATCATGCCTGCAGTGGGGACACCTGCCTCTGATGCCGCCCTGGTGATTCTAATCTGCAGAACCCTTTAATAAGATGATGATAGGCTGTGCTGCCGCCACTGCTCTGAATGATGGAGCAGGAGCGCGCACAGGTTTCTGTTGGTGTTATTTATTTTGTTATGGGTTTTGCATTGCTCACCTCTGCTCAGTGTACAGTTAAGGTTTAGTACCACTGGGAATTGTCTCCTCCATGCACGTCCATGCCTCAGAGCGTGGAGGAAATGAGTAGTATCTGATCTAAAGACCTCAGCTCTCCACTCTAGTCCTCATCAACCCTGATGGTAAATCCATGCACTGACTTCAGTTAATTTTAATTGTTAACAATCAGCTTGGACCAGATTTAATTAGAATTCTACCTCCTTAAAAAGCAAAATGCAAATAATTTGAATTATTCAGTCACTCTGCTGCTGGAGACCATATGAATATATGTCTTAGCTCTGTTTTATTATTCCACATTTATACATTTATTTTAATTCCTTTAAATACATATAGAAATATTGTGTTTGTATTGGTGGTGTTATTTTATTCATATTTATGGCAGCACTCTCAGCCAGAAAGCTTTCCACACACAACATATTATAATTTGATTCTGAGGACATAATTTGAGTAATTAATCAGTTGATCCATTGTCAATAAATACTGTTTGAATATGCAGACTGAGCAGAGCCTTTATAAAGAGGGATTAGTGTTTGCTATCAGTAATCTCATAATTCGTCAGAATCCCGCTGCACATATGTTTTGTAGATGAGGTGGTTTCGAAGGAAAAAATCAAAAAGAGAAAAAGGTATGTGTATTTATATTAAAATTAACATATGTGTAGCGTTTAGTGTAAATATTTATACACAGCCTACACACACACAAAATAATTCTGTTATAAAATATGGTTATTTAAAATGACCCTCATTGAATGTTCCATTCTGATTTAACAGCTTTTAGTTTATTTTCAGCTAAATGCAGCTTAGTATAAAAAATAAAAAAACACCTGGTTAAAAAAAAAATCAACATAAATACCCCAAGAAACAGATTTGAACCATCCTCACACAGAACACCAAACTACATTGAGAAATCACCTAATTTCTACATGAACACCCTCACTGTTTCATCTCGAGCAGGGAAGGTAGCAGCAGCAGCAGCACACAGTGCACATCCTCTGTGTTTGCAAACAGTTAATTACCCATCATGCATCCATGCTGCCAACCACACAAACTAAAAGGTCTCTCGTCGCTGATTAATATTACTGCTAGATACAGTCTCTTTTTTCCTCGCAAAAAAAAAAAAATGCTTGTTTTATGGTAACTGTGGTTTGATTTATTCCAGTAATGAAGTTTGTTCACGTGATTATAAGTCAAACTTAACATTTAACTTTAGTTGCATTTAGTCAAGTGCAAATTTCCTCCATTGTTAGGAGAGATGCTGTTAAGCATTTTGTCATTTATTGTCAGTACAGCTCATATAAATTCTATCACCAGGATAATAGCTACTGTGGTTAGTCATAATTACATGTAAACTAATGGTTCCCGTTATTTTTATTTTATTTTATTTATTTTTTTGGTAATAGACAGGATGGAGAAGTAGATGTCTGATTTACCTGATTACGAAAAGACTGTTTCATGCTGTAAATTATTCATTAGAGTAAAAGCAAATCAGACATTTGTGTGCATTTGTGTCAATGGTTAATTCTGTTTTCTTGAATAGTGCCTGTTAAATTCAGAACGTCACTATGCACCACATTTCTGTGTGGTCTAATTACTTACTGCTGGCTTGGGCTTTGGGTTGTACACATCAAAACGTGACCAATGACGAGGAAGGAGTTGCTTTCTTTAAAAATGAAATCATACAGTGTATATTTTGGACATATACATGTGTATTTTTCCTCTTATTGTGTTTGTAGAGGAAGATCTTCTCTGCTCCGTCAGCGCTCCATTCATTTGACTCGATATATCTGAATTTTATATGCAGGAATTTCAGTCACAAGTTTTTCAGAAATGAACAAAACTCTCAGGTTGTTGTGCTGACCAAAGCTTTGAGGCCGGAGGGAAAGATCTTTGTCACGTTCAGAAGCTGCTAGAATTGTTATCAGCGCGGCCTGTGCACATGTGCAGAAATACAGAACATCTGGTTACGGAAAGTCAACAACATCTGAGCGACCAGTTTTGAAAGAGCACCTAAGAGCTCGTGTTAGGAAATATGGCAAACGCACTTTTTCAAATATGTATTTTCTGTCTGTGTTTATAATCCACAGCACAATTCACAACGAAGACAGCAGAGACAGAGGATAACAGTGTAACGAAGACTGAGTCACACCAGCTTGTGACGCTGCATTAATCTAAAATCAATATCACCCCCCCTGAGACGTACAACAAACAGCTTAACAAGCTTTTCATTAGGTTAAAAGTTTATGAAGCAGTAATCAAACTAGATCAAATCTCAGGATGCAGAGCCTCAATTTTTTTCCCTCTAGAAAAACCCCAGGAGTGGGATCAGGGGTTTTCTTGTGAACAGCCTGAACGCTCATGATTAATGTAGACACACTGCTTTTTATATCATTATATCATACATATTGGACTCAAGCAGGAGCCAAGTGTCTCCAGTACTCATCCACACAGCATCGTGGGAACCATATCAGGCCAGCTACGTGACGCTGCCTCCAAAACAAACAGCCAAGCGTTTTTCAGAAATGGACGCGATAGTCATTAATCAAGGTCTGAGGCAGGTCCTGAACTCTCTAAACAAGGAATCCACCTGAGAGATGTTGCAGATCTGCGGGTCGGCACACAAACCGCTCACCTGTCCGTCACGGCAGCGTCTCTCAGGGTGAGGCAAGCCAAGCTGATGCTGGCTGATAAATGCTACTTAAAGGTCAGTGCTGTACGCGCCAGCAGGTTGGTGGTTTGAGTCATACTTTCACACTGTCTGTACAGTCCATCTCTCAGCCAAAGGATATTTTTTATAACCTCATATTTGTGTGTTGATTGGGAGAGATGATGGGCAGCTTTTGTGGACTTTTGCATGACTATGTGGACACGGAAAATTACTGACAGAGTGTGTAATTAGACCAGAAAAGGAATAGATGGGTGAAACCCCAAGGGTGTGTTTCCTAAGTGTGGCCTCTAGGGAAGAGATGGATATAACCTCTTATCTCACCATTTGCAGTCATTGCAAGCTCCTGATGAATTTGAGCTATTTAGCTTGTCAGCTAAATCCACTAAAGCGAAAGTCAGACAACAAATTTAATCTCTGACCTTTTGTGTTTTTGAACCACAACAAAAGCTAAAAGTAAATGCACTAGACAAACAGTGAGAGAGTGGCGTGGCTTCCCGTTGACCCCCGCTTTGTGTCTGAGGAGCACATTGGAGCGCTCCCCGACACTCACAGGACCCTCCACGTCTTTGGGCTTTTAATGGGGAGAAACTCTTTCTGATTGTTGGTAAGGGGACTGGAAACATCTCAAAAAGGAAGCAGGATGCCTCATTGTGAAAGTAGAAAAGAGAAGGAACAGTGTCTTCTTCATGTTGCTGACAATGAGGCCATAATTAAAATCACGGTGACCTTTTGGGGCATGAATAAGGAGTCATTATGTGCGTGGTGGAGGCAGGGTTGTGCACGCTGAGCAAAGTTTTCTGCACGTCTTGGCTGTTCTCCCTCTAAATTGGCATGTGTATTCATTTGAAGCTTCACTGAGGACTCATACTCATTGCGATGTATCCAACTTTGCACAGTGAATTAAATCATATCACATTCACACAAACATGCCGCTCTTGCACATAGAAGTGCTCCTTGAATTCCAGTGCACATTAGAAGGGTTGAAGGGTTCAGTCTTCCAAGATATTCAAGGACAAGTTGTGTTTGCAAAGACTCTGCACAAACAAACTCATTATCTTTACAGAATTTCAAAGAAGTTACAGAAAACATAAACTCTCTCTCTTTTTTTTATTAGAATTTCACAGAACTATTCATTTGCTGAGTTAAAGAAGTGTCTGTTTCTCTTACATGTTGTAAAATCTGGAAAAAGAAAATTGGATCTTTAACAATCACACTTATTAACGAGCAACATAATGGAAATGTGACCTTGAGTCAAATGAGTTCCCTCTCAGTACAAATCAGAGCACCGTTGTGTTCGTCTGGTTATGTTTTCATTAACAGAATGGAAGATGAGCCCATTAATGAGACATCAGTCTATGTTCTTTGTACAATATGAGTCAAAGGGAGCTGAAAATCATCCATCGTTAAGTTGAGATCAGGTTATAGTTGATGCAAAAGTTCATATCTCTGCAGTCACATACTGTACAGCTGCCATTATCTCCCAGCAAAAAAGAGCAGTGACAGGACATCAGGTAGATCTAAACTAAAAATCTGCTCATCCTAATGACTGTGAACTGCATCACAAGTGTTTTTGTATTTGTCACAAAGAGCGAGATTTTCTTCACTTGAAACTGTTCAAAAACTTCTTCCACATTTCTAATCATCTATAGCATCTCAACACATGCATCACACATCTATTTATATCTGATGCGTCTATAAACCCCACATCCTGCATGTTTACATTATGTATGAATATGCACAGTCATAGGAAACATGCGGAACTGCATATACTTTTCCTGGCAGCAGGTGGTCAAAGCCTTTACTGGAGTAAAAGTACCAGTATACATGCTGCATTACCTGTATCCTGTCTTCTAAATCTTATGGTTAAAATGCCATTTGTATGAGCAAAATAAAGTTTCTATTTGTCATACTGTGATAATAACATGCAAGCAGCATTTTATTGTTGCAGCTCAGACATTTGTTGAACAGCTAAATCTACCAAATAGTGTTTTCTATGCCAAATATTCATCTACAGCACACCTAATAAATAAACTTTAGATAAATGTGGTGAAGTAAAAAGCATAATGTTCCCATGTAAACTGGAAACGAGTAGAAGTTTCAAGTGATAATAATGATGCTACCAAAGTATCTTACCTCAACATTGTTGAGGACTCGAATAATACCTCACAAACCGCTGAAGTTCACTAAATAAAACACTGATAGTCAAGGCTAAAGGAGATTTAAGGACTTCAACAGAAGTTTGTGCAGCACGTAAAATCTAAAAATCAATTGTAAGCAACATAAATTCGGTTAGAACAACATTCACGCGTTGCTGTTGTCGACTAGCCTTGATCCCGTAACTTCTGTGTTTGTCAAAAATGTTTCAAAATTCCCTCCATGTGTTGTGAAGTGAATGAATCCAGTCCCACATTTAACAATTGAACGCTTGTTATTTTCTAGTAAAACATAAAACGAAGGCAGAGGAAAAGTAATGAGCACTAGTGCACATTTAGTGCTGTAATTCCTCTTTGTTGAAACGCTCTTTGTTGTCAGCACGGGACACACTCCACACTCACAGCTGCTCTTAAAGGTCTGTCTGCCTTTTTGTTTTCAGGAAGTGTGTGAAGTTTGAGGGCACAGTTGGTTCAACTATTGATTACCTCTCAGGTATTCCTTTTTCCTGAAAATTGATCCCAAAATCGCTCATAATCATCCACATAGTACAGTGTTAAGTAGATCAGATACTATAGTGATGCATAATATGCACACACACACACACACAAGGATAAGCCCCCAAAGCTTCATGGTTCAGCCTCAACTGGAGTTTTTTGGCTGCAGCCCTTGTGGTCTTCTTCGAGGATCCTAATTGAGAAATTAATGCAGAAAAATCAATTGGCCAAGTTTTGTGTCTAATGCATTCCTGAAGGCTTTAAGCGAGCAGCAATCAATGCTTTCCACATGGGTGGCTCCAGAGCCCCTCACTCTTTTGTTTATGTGCTTATAGCTGGAGGATTTCGATACATGAATTTCAATGAAATAAACACTAATGAATTTTCCACCTTTTGTGACCCACGTGATGCACAGTGTACACTCACTGGCCACTTTATTAAGTACCCCTGTAATGTAATGTGATGTAGGAGATGAGCTCTGCCACAAATTCAGCTTTTACAAGGATAGAATTTCTCAGTTTCTGTTGAAACTCACAGAAAAGTGATAATTGTACAATATGTTTGTTATTAAGCTCATAGAGGGTGGTTGAATCGTAATGGGGTCAATTGCATTAAGGGGCATTTCTAATGTTTTGGCCCCCTTATTTACATAAATAAGAAGAACAAAACTTTAGACACACCTTTTAAAGTAATTCAGTCCTGTATGACTCCACTAACCCTCAAACTTATTGTAGTATATATACTTTATATAGCATAATTATCAATACTTAGATCATTTCAAGAAAATCTGAGAACTTCTAACACTGTAAAAGTATTATTGATTGATTATTGACAGAGCTGCTGTATTGGATTGCATTCGATTGCACAGGTGTACCTAATAAAGTGGCCAGTGAGCCAGTATTGTGAAGCAATTGTGCCCTTACCGGCACCGCTTTTGTGGCTGCCTTATTTACACTTCAAAACAAGGATGTTTTAACATTCTGTGATCATCCGCAGCATTGTTGTTGGATGAATTGGCATGTTTTTTTGCATCCCTCTTACCCAGAGGACATCAGCTTATTTGGGGCCATTTTAAGGCTCTGCACATCATCATCAGGTCAATGAAAAAGCAACCTTGAATTCCCTTTGACACAACTGTCTTTTTCCAGCACTCAAGCAGCGTGAGTGCGCCTCACCTTGTTATGACTCAAGGCAGCAGGCTAAAACAGATAAAAACGGCCATGAGAGGCTCAAATCTTTAAGTATTTTAACAGTTTCACCTCATACACAAACGCATTTTGTCTCTTTTTTTATGGTCAAAATCTCAACTAGAAGAGAATGGACATTAGCTTGTGGTTGTTGCACAGGGAAAACGAGTGCCATTTCCTTCTTTGTGCTCATTAACCACCTTCCAAATTCATCATAAGCCCAGAGATCAGATCACAGTAATATTTGATCAATATTAATAAGGATAGGCAAACTCCTCCAGTAATTACCACAGTCTCTGGGCTTTGATTTGGACCATTACTAACGCCTCTGCATCTTTAGATTAAAAAAAGCGACCCCCTTTTATTTCATAACATTAAATCCCGACATGCATCTTCTAAAGGCTCTAATAAGACAAAGATAAGATTTGCATCCCCATACAAGTGTCTTTTTCAATTGATTATGAAGCCGCCATTGATGTGCGAGAAATTGATGTTTTCCTCTGTTCTTAAGGGCGGCTAATAGAAGGGGCGGGCTTCGAGGAGGAGACTTTGCTACTTTGATCTTCAATCAGTAAAAAATCCCACTTCTTCTTTGTCAGACTATATTTGGTAAATAACAGTGACAATCTGCAGGGTCTAGAGACGGAGCGAACGAGAGCGGGAGAGGGAGAGAGTTGTGTTGGAGCGATAAAGAGGGGCTGGAAGCTGGGGGAGAGAAGGAGGACAGAGGGGGGAAAAGGGCACCAAGTGGAAAAGTATTATTTCAGAGTGTGTCTGGAACTGTCACTTCACATGAACGATGACGAGAAATTATTTCTTACCTTGTATATTTTGGGTGAATCAAATTTTACACAACTGCCCCTGTGTAAGTGTGAGTGACGCTACATTATGACACACACAGTTGGCTTCTAATTAGGCCTTGTGAAAAACAACAGGTGGATGTGAGAAAAGTAATAAATCACTCAGCCAACATGTGCCAACGGACCTGTTGCTTCCCCCCCCCCTTTTTTTTTTTTTTGTTCCCTTTACGTGCTTGCGAGGAGGAATTGTTGGCGGATGTGCACAGTGAGCAGATGTTGTGTGCGTCCCACGCATATTTGTCCAGCACATCATCTCCAGCTTGCATTTCGTAATCACATTGCCAGTGAGGTTGCTCATGTCTAAATATGTGTGTCGCTCTCATGGGAACTACTGTATGTTTGTGATTATATGCTATGGGATGTGTCAATACAGATAAAAAGATAAACTTGTGCCACCTTTAAATTCACTGACTGGATTTCTTGCCATTAGTTAAATAGAGAAAATACTGCATGTTGCAAGAAACAGCAGCACTGGAAACATCTACAGCGGCCCAACGCTCTCCAGATGTGACAAAATGCACCTAACAGCACTTCTAATGTTTATGAATTAACAGGTTGTGTCTTGTTTATTTAATCCATACAGAAGCCAAAGTGTGAAAATGGCTGTGAAAGAAAAAACAAGAAACAAGTCAGCAACTAATGGCCCGTTAAAGAACAGAGAGTCAGCTCCAGCATCCAGTCTCCATGCTATGAACTTCTGCCTTGACCCAACCATCAGTTCCTCCTCTGACCCTTTGCCATTAAAAAAAAAGTGACTTTCCCAAAATGACAGACTATTCCTTTAATGTTTATTTCACTTTTAGCCACATTCATTTAAAAGCAAATCAACAAAATCAATGTACTATATTACTTTTTGAAAAATGTAACTTTAAGGTATTTGAAAAACAGCATTTAAATGAAGTGCAAACTTTGCAGTGTTGCATGTATCCAATTAACATAACAGCTGTTCTATATACCAAGAACAAAATCATTTTGTTTGTTCTAGTGTTGATAGAGACCCAGGCAGGGAACGTGTACATGTGGGCAGAGAAGGTGAAAAAACACCCGTGAGAGCCACAAGGGGGACTAGTTCTTGATATGCTACCCACATTTGAAGTCGACAGTGGAACAATTAGTCAAGTAAGACTGTATGAACTACATCTATACGAATACAGCATGTTTGATTAAACCAGCAAGAAACGAAATAAGCAGAGACACAATAAACCGAAACCAAAGTAAGATAACGAAGAGACAAAGAAGCTACATGAAAATGAGAAATAAAGAAAGTCTGAGTAACAAAGGCTTGAAAAGAGCGGTGATATTAAAAAAAACGGAAAAAAAAAAAGAAAAAGCCTGCAGTTAAGTTAAAAGCGACATGAGACAGGAGAGCTGCGGCGGTGAGCTGGACAGACTGAACTGGAGATGAAGCCAGAGACAGAGGGAGCTCGGTGGGAGGTGGTGGAGTGGCTGGGGGCAGGCTCCAGGCAGAGGAGAGGGCAGGGAAAGATAAACCCCCACAGACACCAGAGAGAAAAACCTAATATGCCTTCAACACATGCAAACACTCATTTACAAATGTTTACAACCTTTAAGGAACAAAAAAAGTGAATAAAAAAAAAAGGTGATTCGATGCCGTTCGATATCAACCCGTAACAGCCGAATGGCAAACTGGGGGATAAAACTAAAACAGAGGGCAGACACAGCATACATTTGTTTATTTATGTATTAATATTCTTTTTTCACATGTTCTGTTAGACAAGGGAGAAAATGAGAACAATCAACAGAGCACAGTGAAGAGGGTTTGAAAGACACTGACCTGCTTCTTCATAAATACTGTAGCTCTCGTGCAACTTGAACAATGTAATCATGTCATTTACAGACTCAGTAAACATAATGTGTAACAGGTTGTTGTCAAGTTTGATTACAGAGACAGTTTATGAATTGATTTATTACAGCTGTACACACATTAAAAACATTCAAGCCTGATTCATAAAGCAGCTCTTGATATAGTGAATTAAAGTGTAAAACCTATCAAAAGACTGATAGAAATCATCATCCAGTATGTTTCTTATCTTAATGTGTTAATTCAAATAATTTCACAATCTTTTTTTGTTTGTTTGTTAGTGTTTGTGTATGGTTGCATGTATGATTTCCAAATAATAAGACCTTGTGACCTCACTACAGCATAATTGCAGTGTAATATTGACTTTTTAATTTATGTGACTCATGAATATGGATTGGAAGAAAAGGCAAAAATAATGAATAGCGCTGTAGCCAGAGTAGACACCACTCATAAGTCTGACTTCATCCCTTCCCTAAAGTCAGATTATTTGAGGATGTGAATGTGGCGAGGCGCTGCAGCTGCCGAGAAACTCCGGTGAGGACTGAGGGCTTCATGTAGTGGTAACCGGCTCACTGAAGCCTCTGACCCAGCGACCACCAGCCTCTCAAAAGTAACTCAAGCCAAAAGTGAACATAAGAGGCTCTTTCTTCCAGCCCTTTTAGAGCCTGCATCCATAAAAAGCTCTGCTGGTTCTCTCAGTCTAAAGATGGCTGACAACTCCAAACATCTCGGACCAAAACTATTAAAACTCTTCAGACAAGTCCACACAAACAGACTCTGTACTGAAAATGTTCTGTGGACAAACGAGGGCTTAAGAAATGTGCCCTCTGTCTTATACAGCGGGAAGAATTGGGTGCACGTTTTTTTAAAACAAGCTTTGCAAAGCGCTCGTGGAGTGGCTTAAATTCAAATAATGGCATTAAGACGAAGAGGAAAACTTTTGTCTTTCTGAGGGAATGAAATTTTCAGAGGGGCTGTCGCTCTCCGATCTCTGCAGGTCCATTAGTGGCCCCGTAGCCCACCACGACAGGAGAGGAAAACCTTTGTCAAAAAGTCTGTTTTCTAACGGCGCCTCATCTGCATATTTGAATAATACATAGTGCTTATAAGCATATTAAATGGAATGTGGCCGTGCGTCATTTGAAGGCAGAGATTAGACCTTCCCAGTTAATTATAAAGATGTCAAATGTCAGCGGATGAACCTCCGCCCTGGGGTCAGCCCCTTTAGTTTGGTGATTATATGCACAAACTATAGATAAAGTGTCATCATACAGGCTATTAAGGTGCTGAGGCTTGAAGAGAGGCTTCCCCTCGCCTTTATTACTATGCAGGATCTGTCGGGGGAGGAAAACGAGACCACGCACTCTTAATGGTTTCTCAAACTGTTACTACACACATTCTTACATTTCCCTCACACACTTTGAAACAAAGATTAATAGCAAGGCTCAGCTGATGTTAACTTGCTAAATTAGCCGGCTTAGGCCTTTAGGTTCCTCAAATCTTTTGAGATAACGCACCCTTGGCTGAGACAATAGTGGGGCCGTGTGTGCACGTGTGTGTTGGTGTGTGTGAGAGAGCTTGTTTTGGTCATTACTGTACCATTAAGAAGCAATCAACTCAGCAGGGCAGCCTTGTGGAAAGCAGCACAGGCCTGAGAGAGCACCTTGGGTTCACCTTGACAGGACCGCCAGTCAAACAGGGCAGCTCTCTCTGTGTTCCTGTCAATCTGACTCCCCCTCTGAAGTTCATTTAAAGGGAGGAGCAGCGGCTCACTAGCTCCTAACAGGTAAGAAGGGCCCATATTATCAGCCCTCAGAGAGAGCAGGGCAGTAGTCTGATGTGCTCTTTCAACTGTACTAAACTGTCTGTACTGTAGCTCAGCTCGCTGACTGACTAGACACACACACGCATCCTGCAGCAGCAGCAGCAGCAGCAGCAGCAGCCGCTCTGTCAACTGATTGGAAAACAGAGAGGAAGAGAGCAGAGAGTGAAGAAGGAGGCTAAGAAAGATGAGAGTGACTGATTTGCATTTGGAAATGGAGATGTGAAGAAACAGAAAGATTAAGGGTAAAGGAATAAGGATGAGATTGTATCTAGGAGAGACTGCATGGTGTGTGAGTGTGTGTGTGTGTGTGTGTTTGCAAGACAGAGAGGAGGGAGGGGAGAGTGTGAGGGGGGAGAGGGTGTGAAAACAAGAGAGAGAATGATATATTTTTCAATGGAAAGTATATTGCAATCCACTTTTCTGATTTTAGGAGTGCACCGGGGGGCTAAGGAGTTTGTTTTGGTTTGGGGGAGAGCTGACACAACATCCACTGTTTCCACCGTCAGGCAATCCCCACATTACACACACACACACACACACACACACACACACACCTACATGAGGCCCCAGCCCAGCCCTTCCAGGTTCCTCAATATTTCATGTGATGAGCCCATGCTGACTAACTCAAGGCCATGCAAGCAAGGCTCCCTAACCGACCAAAGCGCTCGCAGTCTGCTGAGGATCCCGGTTGCCAATATCCACAATCACAGAAACAATAACATTTAGCTGCAGTTCCCAGGTATCGGATAGATGAGACAAAGGAAGAACACAGTGAATTCAGCGCTGCCTTAAATGTAGATGTTGTTGTGTTTCCCTCTTTGAGCGTGGCTCCAAAAGGAGTGAAGGTTGAAGGTGTTTACAGGCGCTGCAACTAATTTTTAGTGAAGCGCGATACAAAGCCAAACAATTTTGCACATTTTGGAAGGCTGAGCCCGAACGGTGCTACATGCAGCCTCATCTCTGATAGCGTCCTGTGGGTCTTAGAAAGGTAAAAGTTCCAGAGCTCAAACTTGTTTTTTTTATTTTTTTTTATTTTTTTTGGGAGGAGGATTGCATGAAGTTACCTCATGCAAGGTTCTTCAACTTTTTTCAGGGATTTTCATTGTCTGTGTTTTGGCATGCTGGCCCTCCTCTCCAATCCCAGCAGACAGCTTTCTGTCCAGAAACCTGTGAAACGAAAACACATAACTGGTCACACGCACCGATAAATGATTTAAAACACTCAAACAGACGCTGTATATAGAGCTAGTTTGATTTTCTGTTCACACCCCTGTCACTAATGGCACATATTACTTTATAGCTGAAATGTTTGATACTAATTCATAAACAGGTGAAAACCGACGGCGCACAAGTCCATCCTCAATCCTTCCATTGTCTCCTACTAATGCTGTTAACCTTTAAACGTGGATGTGCTCAAATAAAATCCTGGAGCAGTTGGTTCCTGGTGGATTTCAGTCATAGATCACTGATGTACTTAATACTTTGTAATAAAAGTGTAGTTCACTGCACTAACAGGCTTTTACTACATTAAAGTACTTGTACAAATTGGCCCTTTCTGTTTTTTGGGTTTGCTATTTTTTGTTTTTCCAAGTTAGTGTTTAGCGTAATAGGCATCACACAGACTAAGATAAAGATCGCCGTAGGTGGTTGGGAATTGGATGGAAAAACCCGAAACTGAATTCGGTTTTGGCCTAGTCTTTGTTTTTCAGCCTGTTCAGCGCGAATATCGAACCATCAAATGCTCCAATTTTCGCCACTCTGCCTTGTTTTGTCTAGATTTTCTTCAAGCTGAGTGTCATTGGAGAGTAAACTATGTGTATGTGTTGAGTCCTTTGTATTTTTCTCCCTCTTTCTCTCTCACCGGATGTGTGCGAGATAGAGCCGACGCACGGTTGTGTGAGTGTGTGTGTTTGCAAACGAACGTGCGCAGGCTTTGTTTTTCTTTTGAACATCCCTTTGATGTTGCTGTTTATTTATTTATTTCTCTGCCTGCAAAGGCCCTTTCTCGGCGGTTAGGGCTACAGTGGATTGGGCGCGCGTTGCTCTGAGTGCCATCCATCAGCGAGGAGCCTCTCTGACGGATGAACCGATGACCTCGGCTCCCTATAGCACATCAGCTTGAAGCTGCAGCGGCGCTGGGGGAATTTTGTTTTTAAGGAGACATAGTGTAACCAGGAGGGCCTCTGCTTCATCACCAACCTGGCTGGCTCAGCACCAGTGTGTGCATCACATGTAAAACAACTATTTCATCTGTGGCCAGGAGGTACTGCTTCACTTTGGTTTCCCAGTGTTAATGGAACTCTTGTAGTTGTGGGTGGACTTGTTTCGACTGATTTGATAGCTCTGTCTCCTCTGCTCAACTTCGGAGTTCGGTCCAGTGTATTTATATAAGAGTAATCACAAACTTCTCGCTCTCAGTGGTAGATGAAAAACACGAGCTCTGACCATAACGCCTCCTCCTGACGTTCGAGGCTCCAGCGCACAGGTGAAATTAGAGCAGAAGGGACATTTTGGACATAATGAATTAATGGATGTGCATTAAAAGTAAATAACTTTGTAATATACAGTAGCTGTCCCATCCTAATATATAATAATAAAATGTGGATGATGGATGGATGAAAACCTCTTAATGGCACAACATAACTGGAACATTATTATAAAGTTTATGTACATGAAATCGTCCATTTTAGAATCAACTCGAGTCTTTCCCCTCCAAGTCCAGGTTATTTCTTCTCTCAGTGTTGATTTCTTGTTTCTTAAAGCAAATTTTTTCGGACCATGGCTTCCAGGTTCATGTTCAGCTTGTCTTTGTCCAGACGTCCGGTGCTCCTTGGATGGTGTCTTCTCTGGTGGATAGCCATCATCCATCAGTCTGTATGTCTGTGGAGTTAAACCTGTAACAGACACCTACTGAAACATCCAGACAGCTGGAATAAACCTACATCCTTTTGACTCTGCTTACTCACACGGCTGTATTAACTGACATGCAGAGATCATTAACACTCTCAAAAAACCTTGAAAACAAATGTGTTGTTAATGTTTTAGTGTCTATGAACCTATTAAAGGTATAGATCCATGTTCTCACCAATAGAATTTAAAGTGAGTTGTTGCTACACTGAACCACAAACCACACTGTGTACAGCAAATTGCTTATTAGAGCATCCAGAAACCTGAACTCACATTATCAAGGGTTGATGCCTTCTAAGCTTTGTCTTTTTTAAATTCCAATGGCCCCTCACACTTGGCTGACAGAGGACAGATCGATGATGCTGTTTTGTTTTCACTGCTGCTTTCAGGTGCTGTTTGACTGTTTTTTTGTTTTTTTTTTAATTCTGCTGAATTCACAGAACACAACAATACGTTGGATATCTTAGATGCCTGGGTCGGCTTCTTTGATAAATCCTGAAAGGATACAAACAGAAATTCCTAATAGCTTGGTTATCGCAGGTATAAAAAAAACAATAAAACCATACATCTAGATACATACAACGATCAAAATCAAGTTTTTTACGAGACGTAAAAAACTTGATTTTGCATAAGGAAGCATAAGCAAAATCCTGGGTACAGGTTACATCCTGCACTGAAACCAAAAAAATCAACTGTAACCTTAGTAAGAAATGAACCGTCTGAGCCCTGTGTGATGAACTCCTCGATTATGATAACAAAGCAACTTCAGTAGAAAATTTTATCTTCATAAAGAAGAAAAAAACAAACAGAAGCCTGATTGCGTCTCTCAAGGCCGCAGCACTACACGCCAGGAGAGACGAGTGCTCCGGCTACTGATCTGTGTCCTTTTTACAACCGCACACGCTCACAATAAAAAGTTCTTAGTTACAACTTTATTTACTTGCTTTTCCATGTGATTGTACCGTTTTGGAGATAGACCACCACTTGAGAACGCAATTTCACTGTAAACGTGCATGATTCTGAGCGTCCATTGAAAGGCATTAGATGTGTGCAGCTGTAAGATCACTCCTCTTCTAAATGGCCCCGTCCTTCAACCATTGCATATGAGAAGATTTCAATAGACACAAACAGGGACTGAGTTGAATATGAAGCTCACCTTATTCAAGCCATGAAAGGGATTTTTGTCCATTGGCATAAATTTACGGTCTTCTAACTGCTATCATATCCACACAGGAGAAACTACACCCTACCTTTTGTGTAGCCTCCACCCTTCATCAGTCCAAAACCTCCAGATACATATGGTTTGATTCACCTTTGCTGTTGCAGTAGTTGAGTCTTTCACAGTATATCTACTTAAACAAAGAAACAAAAAGATATAACCTAAACAAATCAACAGCGGCAAGTGTTTAATCAATCTCTCGATCATTTTTAAAAGGCAGGTATGACAAAGTAGTACAGTGGTTACATCGATAAAAATTAATTACAGAAAAGAAAAATGCCAATCAAGCAGCAGAAAGTAGGAACGAGTTTAGAGATGACATTAACTATTCTCCTATTCTATTCTAACATTAAAATCTGCCCCGTTAAGTGAGATATGTTTACCTACGTTTTCCCAGTCTGTGTAGGTGTAACTGAAGAGGCCTGATTGCTGTCAATCTCAACTTTCCAACAAACGTCCAGAAACAAAGAGACGTGGTTCACTTAATAATTTCGAGCAAACGTTCTTATTCTACTTCTAGGTTGTAAAAATACCTAATTATTGTTTGAGGAAGCTAAATGCTAATTTTAGCTACAGTGAGACGAGAGGTTTTGTACGGTACCAACTCGTAAAATGATAGAATGAAGGAGAATACATTGTCCAGCTCAGACATGAGGCAGAGCACTAAGTCCCAACACTGCTGGGTGGTGGTGCACAATTTGCCTGGCAAAGGGCTCGGGACATTGGTTTCTTTCTCTCTGGAGGGGAGTTTGTGAATTCAGCATTTTGATCCCAGAGTGTAATCGAGCGTCTCCTTGTCTGGAGAACCACTGAGGGATTGAAGCGCGATCAATCACCCCTCTCCGGACTGTCCGACCGCTTTACATGTGACTGAGTCCAAGCTGCTTACTGGTGGGAACGATGAAGAAGGAGGTGTGAGACGTTTTCTCAACATTCATGACATGCTTGTGTATAAGGCAAGTTGATGATTTTCTGAACACGCCAGTGCAGCATGACTTTCGTGTACAGTCGTGCTGCACGTGTTAGTGCACAAACTATTCTTTCATTTATTTTAGAAGTAGTTTACGTTGGATTTGCACCAGCAGTTTATGCTAGAAATATATATTTTCCCTTACTATGGGAAAATAACATAAAATCTAGTAATCTGTCCCATATATCATCCTCTGGGTCAGCCTTTGTGGTTCACTTTAACAAGCATGCCAACAGAATAATTAATATGTTTTGACCCCCTCCCACGCTGGTCAAAGGAAGGCCTAAAGGCCAAAAGTGTTGCTGGCCTGCTTAGCATAAAATAAGTGCATTAATACCCGGAGACTCAATTATTTTGCAAATAGTTTGGTTGACACTGCAGGTTACAAGAAGCTGCTGACTTTCAAGACCTTTAGCTTGAGGAAGTGTTGGTTTTGGTGCTAATTGTGGATAACAGTATGACATGGATTACTTGAAATGAAGTGTTTCATTCAGAACATGAAAAAAAAAACTCATTTCTTTGTGATAACATAAAACCTCCAAATAGAATTTGTGTCGTATGCAAATTTTTTAATTGTGTATTTAATGTCTGGATATATTTTAAATTGTGAATCAAAAGGAAGCCGGAAATTGAAACTTGTTGCTGTAGTTTTACGATTCTGGTGCAGCTCAAATGTCCACATGACACAGCATGAGGATTGCTATCCTAATCATATCATCGGGTTCATCCCCACCTTTTTTTGCCCAGTAGATCCAGACGACTCTCTTTACCCACAATCCTCATGCTGACTCTTTTCCCCTTTCTCTCACCTGATTAGAATTTCTGCCGTGGCCTCTGGGATTGGACGATTTCAACATATTTTATTTAACCGCTTTTGTAAGCCCTAATATTCAGTAGCTGTGATCTATGGCTGAATTACAATTTTCAGGGTCAAGGAGGGACTTAGTTGAGGAAAAGGGGTGGGTACAATCGCTGTGCTGGTAGGGGGGGGGGAGTGTGTGTGTGTGTGTGTGTGTGTGTGTGTGTTGAGGGGTGGGGGTGATGGAAAAAGGAAAAAACATACAGAAAAGGGGAAGGAAGAATCTCACGAGTTGTCTTTAAAAATGAATGAGAAAATGGGTAATCCCAGAGTCACAGCATGAAAAGAGGGAAAATCAATATGGCCTCTCAGTTCACTGGGGCCCTCACAAGTCCTTGAGATGAACAAAAAGTTGTGCATTTTGTTGCCATATCCATACGTCTCAATAGAGAGGTGTGTGTTCTGTGTGTGAGTGCAGGAAGCCTGGCTGTTTTAGCAGGTGTAGCTTTGTGTTTGCAAGGCTTTACGTGCAGCCGAGGCTGTGTACAAGGTGTTTCACGGAAAGTTTGGCTGTAAATCTGGAGCTTGAGTGAACGACGTGACTAAATGTGGACTTGTGTAGAGTAGATCAAGCTTGTTCCAGTTGTTAAAGCAAATGACTTGGTGAGCATTTAATGAGAAACCAGTAAGAACAACCATGGATTCCTTCATGTGCTGCACTTGATGTGAAGTGTTCTGTTGAAATATACGACATCATACAGGTTCTGTAACCTTTGAACTCCTGATTCATTTGACCCTACACACCAGCCTTTAACTGCCCCCTCTCATGAGAATCCAATTGCACTTCCTGGCTTACGAGGAGAAAAGTGGCCGGTGAGCTCTGGGATTGGACGCCGCCTCATGAATATTTAATTGGCACCAACTGTATGAGGTGGAGGTTGCAGGTTGCCCACAAATACTGTTGTCTCCTTCTCATCCACCTGCTTATCTAGGAGATAATGTTGCTTCACAGCGAACAAGTGCACGTTTTCTCCATCCATCCATCCGTCAGTCCATCTATGCATCCATCCATCCCCCACTCCTGTCCTCTGTGCTGTCATGCTAAGCGATGGCCCCCCCTCCTCCCCACTTCATTAGCAAGCTCTTCAGTAGCCTGTCATGGCGGATGTGCTCCATCAAAGCTGATCAACTCTCCGTTTTTCCAGAAAGATGTCGCGGGTTATCACCGCACGCTCAGATCTCCAGCTACGGGAGGAGCGTGACTGGCAGGCCGTCTTTTGAAGACAGTGATTCCTCCACTGATGCCTCCCAGTTGGAAATTTAGAATCGTGTCTGCTAAGACACCATATGCAAAGTAAATTACTGTACAGGGGTGAGCCTGACTAAACCCTCTTCTCTCTGAACGTCCGAGCCACTAAGTGCCTCGCAGGTAACCTGGCCTCCGTTGCGCTCATCACAGCATTTCTCTTTGTGTGTCTCTTTCCATCATTCACTTTTAAAATGAACAGCAAAGGAGAAATAAAACTGCACAGAAAATGTCAGAAATCTGCGAACTTCTTTTGCTTGTGCCATTTCAACCATCACATAACAATGACATGCACTCAGTTAATCAAAACAAATTAAAATCAAATCATAAATGACTATCTCTTACATCTACTTGGGCACAGCCAACATTAATTTGCATGTGGTAAGATGAGGGGAGCAATTTAATTGAAAGGGCAAAGGGCACCCAAATACTGGCAAATAAATAAACTCATTTAAAAAAGCTTTCACCAATAAAAAAAACAGCTCCCTTTTCTTCAACTCTCCATTATTATGCAAATGACATTGCTGGTTACAACTGTATGTCTTTGTAGTGGTAAAGTGTTAATTTCAGTTCAAAGGCTGTGGCAGTATTCTACAGGGAGAGAGCTGGAAGGTAAGATGGAGGTGGAGAGACGGGGAAGAGGTGGGTGAGTTGTGTGGTTTAGCCTGGCTCAGCCTAGTCTGACCCAGCTTTTTGTGTTTCTATTGTGTGCATGGTGAAACCGTCTTCTTCATAGGACTAGGTGTGTATTCATATATACGCTGTAGGTTTAAAGGATGTCAGTGTTCCCGAGGAGCCAGTCAGGTACCTCCCCTAACTGCGTTTTGTGCATTCGCTGACAGCACATGGTGGCTGAGGAAAGCAGTGCAACTTATGACACAGCATGTTGTTTGTTTAGATCCAGAACGGCTTTAATGACACATGTTAAACCACACCGACAGTGACACAGATCACAAAAAGTCGTCTTTACGAGCAGCTCCGAGTCTGACGTGATAAACTCGGGAGAACAACATGTGCAGAAGATCCCGGTCGACAAGTAGAAATTGTCATATGGGCTTTGTCTGTACACACAAACACATATTGTGTGTAAAGACATTTCAACATAACCTTTTACATCAAACATTCCATCTCAGCCACAGGGGGACACATCCTACATGTACGATATGCACACACACACACACACACATCTGTGTACAGTATGTACGGCTGCAGCCCCTAGAACTTCCTCGAATAGTGGGGGGCATTGTCATTTCTTTGTGAGCACACACACACACACACACACACCATTAAAATGGTCGACAGCGCTGATGGGGGCAAAAGAAAAGACAGATAAAGGACAGAGGGGAGAAAGAAAGCCATTCTGCTAGGGCTGGTAGCGTGTACAAATGGAGAACATGGCTCCTCTTCTAACAGCCGTACACTAGAGCATGTGTGCCTGCTTTTTATTGAGGGGCGTCCACCGTACGTGCGAGAGTGCGTGCTCACGTATGTGTGTGTGCTGAATCAAACAGTAGAGGATTCATTGTACTTCTCAAACAGTGGCACTGTGCGAGTTTTTTTTTTTTTTTTTTTTTCTTGGGTAGCTGTTGTGTGGTGGGGGGGTGCTGGCAGCATCATGGACACTCCTGGAGATGAAGTGCACACCCTCCCACTGTGATCCCACCACTGGAGCTGTTTATCCCGTTTAAAGCCCGCCCTTCACCAGGGGACAGAGCTCAAATGACGCTTGTCACAATCCCTTGTCGTCTTAAATGGCTGACAAACACCAGACTTCTTGTAATGGTGGTGCATCACAGAGGTTCCTCATTGAGGAACCGTCTTTTCCTCACTTTTAAGAAAACCTCACAGAGACAGAAGCGACTGATGCCGATCTGGACACGGGGGACGTCAGCGAGACAAACTGATGCAAGATGGAGGTGGTATGAAAGACAACTAGGAAAAGCCACGAAAGCCACGGCTACACGATCGCTCCCGTTCTCATCACTGTATCACGTGACGTGGAGCAGAGTGAGGATCTGTTTCCGTTCACACGGGACAGCCAGGACGTGGCTGATATAGAAATTGAACAGGGACACCCAAAGACTTGATCCTTTCTCTGGCAAACTGGAAAAGGGCTTCAAAATCACTTTTCAGACATCAAATAATTAATTGCTCTCCCCTCTTGCTTTCCTCCCCCACAGTGTTTCTCTGCTAGTGTCTGTATGGAAGACACAGCTCCAGTCACTTAAGGAGGGTTAACACCCGTCTAAATTAAATATTAAAAGGTGTCTGTACCTGCTGCTATTGTTGCCCCTTGGAATAAGATATAACCTATTTTTGACAAGTTTTCATCCTCAGCCTTCTGCGGTGAGATGCTTGTCGAAAACCAAATCAGCGAGTGAGGGTGGGGGTGGGGGTGGTGGTGGTGGTGGGGGGGCATTGATGAATAATATAGTTCGTATTCCAATGACACCCGCTGCTCAGAGGGAGAGAAAGAAAGGGAAGACGGGAAGAGAGGAGGGCAGGTGGAGAAAGAGAGAAAGGACTGGACAGAGAAAGAGGGAGATGAAAGGTGGAGGAGAAGTGAGGGATGGGGTGTGGGGGGTGGGGGGGGAGAGAAAAAGAGGAAAAAAGGAGGCAGATGAGAGCTGATGTCTGCCAAGGTATCACATGACAGTGCTCTTGTTTAAATTATAAAACAGGATGCAAGCTCTAAACAAATCGTTATCTCTCCACCTCCATGCATTTCGTCTTCCCCCTGCCCCTCCCTCCCTTTCCCTGCTTTTAAAAACTTGTTTTAATGCTATTTCTTAATGAACATAATAGCTCAGTGCTAATAATGAAAAAAAAAGAAAGAAAGAAAAAAAAAAAAACATCTAAAAACATGGAGGGGCCCCCGAGTTGTCGCCGCCGCTCAATTATTTCCTTGTCAAGTGGGTCTGTTTTTAATGAGGCCCTGTGGGACTGACGTCTGTCAGTCAGCCCTGACTTTTTGACACCATTACAACTTCAAATAGAAGCCGCCGCCACGCTGCCTTCCACCGCTCGCTCGCTAGCTACTGCTCCGCTCATCTGACAGGCTGGGAGAGAGGGAGGGAGGCAGGGAGGGAGAGAGAGAGAAAGAGGGGAGGACAGGGAGGAGGAGAAAAGGTGGCAGGGGAAGTAGAGGAAAAGGGGGGGAAAGCAAGTGGGATGGGATGGGAGAGAAAGAAAGAGGAAGAAAAGAGCATATCGGCACATAGGAAGGCTGCACACACACTCACACACACACACACTGGGTGAGAAAACAATCACTCGAGGTCATTAGCAGATGAGGTAATAAATTGCCAGGGACCCCCTCCCTATACACACACCATTCACATCCACGTTTCCTTGTTCACTTCCTTCCTTCTCCCTCCTTTTCCCCCTTCCTTCCTTCCTTTATTCATTATTCCTCGACTTTAATGATAACTCTTGGTGGGTCGGCCCCGCGTGGGACGGTCAGAGGCACACTATTTTGTTGGCCATTAATTTGAGTCTTTGAAGCAGACGGCGGCGCTGTGACTGGTGAGGGCCTGTGAAATGGTGTTCATGGAGGTGGGTGTGGGAGACCCCCTTACCACTCCAACACCCCCGTGTCTTCGAAAATGAAGACCATGGCCCTGAAACAGAATAGCAAATGTCCTCTCTGGGAACTGTCACACCAAGCACTGGAGACTTACGCACACTCAAACAATCCACTACTGTGTGTGTGTGTGTGTGTGTGTTGTATTGATGTCATACACGCCATTACCTTCATGTATCTCAACTTCAATAATTCTCCAAATATGCTCTTACATTTAGATTTCCCAAGACCCCCCCCTGATGAATGGCTTTCCCCTTAAGAATTAAAATGCAGAAAATGCGCACACACAGATTTCAAACACCTGCAAATGTATCAAATCATCAGTCAGTGTACAGATAAACACAGAGATGAGGACCGCATCATCATAATCCTCATGACTTGACAAGGAAAATGTAGAACAAGAAGTCCTAAAACAAGTTAGATGCATTTATAGGAACAGAAAAAAGATAAAACCTTAAAGACACAAAACTACAAGTTCATACATTTCAGTTGGTCCTGATGTGCAGTCTGCATTAAATTTAATTATTAAACATCCAAATCAAAGAAGAAAAAAGGGGTTAATGCTGAATACCTTTTACCTTCATAAAATATACAGTTCTAGCACAGACAATTACACTGAGAATGCATTTATAAATAAATAATAACAGAATCACTTGTATTGAGAGAAAAACACTATACATGATGTAGATTTCAATGTTAACACAAACAGTATGTATGATACCTATAATATTTCACGATGATGATGATGAAAAGTCCATTGAGTATGAGCTGTGGGAATCTATATTTTGGGAGTTGTATGGGAATTGTGCTAAATGTAGAGATTAAAGCTGGTTATGTGTAGAAGAAATCTTTCTGTGTATTGTATTGCAAGGTTGGGGCTTGTTTCCTTTTGTATTAAAGACATATTAAAAGAGCAGATTTTATTTTACCCTTTTCCAACCGCTTTTTAAATGTTCACACAGAATATCTGTTCCTGAATGCAATCATTCAAAGCTGAAAAACCTCCATTACTTCTTAACAAAAAAGAAAACTTTCACCTTGATTGACTGAACTGGCCTCAACCTTTTTTTTTTTTTTTTGCATGCATCCTATTTTCAAGGCAGCACCGCTCATCTATTTTAGGATCTGTGGAGCTTTTTAAAGAAGGAGTGTGAAGGCACTGTCCTCTGTGCTGCGTTAGCGCTACATGAAGAACAGTTGAATCATTTAGATATAGAAACTCATACTACAGTATGTGTCTACTGTTGGTGTTAATAACAACGATTGCGATTCCTCCCGAGTCCAATTGCTGTCATCATGCTCTGGGGTGAACATCCACACATGTGCACAACACTCTTATTCTTGACCCGCCTCCATCTCAGCAAATAAAAAAACTACACATGTGAATCTGCTTTGAGTTACCAAAAAATCCCCTGGCCTTGTTCATGTGAGAACAGGATGGGCTGCAAAACACACCGAGGGTGATACCATGTAAAACAGTAACTATCATAAAAACATCTCCCCTTAGTCTGGCTGTGGAGATATAAGAGAGAGCCTGACAGAGAAAGGACAAAGTTGAGGAGGAGGAAAAAAAAAACAGAAAGTAGAAAAAAGGAAAGTGGAGAAAAAAAAGGTAGAGAAAGAAAGAAAGAGAGCAGCAAACAGCAAACAGGAAAAGAGAAAGAGATGGAAAAAAGCTCCCTGTCAGGCTTTGGAAACAGTGATTCATGGGGACCATTTGTCCTAATTACAGCAGAACAACGCTTTTGTCGCTATTAATCTCCTGTGTGTGTGTGTGTGTGTGTGTGTGTGTGTGTGTGTGTGTGTGTGTGTGTGTGTGTGTGTGTTTGTATTTGTGTTGGGGGGTGGGTGGAGGGACAAGTGTGTGTCTCTGTGTGTGTGTGTGTCTCTGTGTGTGTGTGTGTAGAGTGGAGATCAGTGGCCTCGCAGATTGAAATAGATGGCCAGGATGATGGTGAGAAGAATGATCGCTCCGAGGATGAAGACCAGGATACGATTCTGGATGATCCTGCGGACAGAGACAGAAAGAGACCAGAAGGGGTTTACAAAAGCCACGTTATGTCTACAGAAAAACCTGTAAAACAGTCACATCTTTATGTGCAAACTAAATGACCAGCCATCAACTGGAGGCTTATCGTGTTTAATAGCTACCATGAGGTCTACGTACATGGTATTTACTAGTATACAATCACTGGCATGGGAGTCTACAACACATACACACGTTTGTGCAAAGCTCCATTCTAACATGTCTCACAAATTATTTCATTACATGCAAACAGACTCGGAGCCACTAAAAATGTCATACTGACAAGTGCACACGAATGAACATACAGAACAGAGCTAAACACTTACAAACAAGCATGACACAAACATATGCACACACAGCAGACAGGCTCTAAAACTTTATTTGCACAATAAAGTCGAAAAAGTGGCTCAGTAGTTTCCTGAAGGTAATAAAATCACTGAATTACTGATGGAATTTGCCATAAAACGACTCACTCTTTTGCACATTTAAATTTTCCCACTGTGAGCTAAGTAAACTTGACAAGAAGGGCGCTTTGAACCAAAAAAAACACAAAGCTGGGAAAGGAGGGCTGGAGAGAGGGTGAGCGGAGCAGTTACAGACCATCAGGAGTGAGAGCATTTCATGTGTGTGTCTGCAAAATTGTCCAGTCTGCGTCCTCACCCGTGCACCCTACCCTGACAAACACACACACAAATGCCCGTACCCTCCGCTGCTCCTGACAAATGAGAGAATTATCACATTTGCTGACATGTGGAGAGGTGGAGGAGAGGCCGAGGAGGGGGGCACTGTCCACTTCTCTAAGCAGGAGATGAATAGCCCATGCTGTGGTCATTTATCACTGGGGAGGGGGACTGGCTGGATGCTCAGTCACCCCACTACCTGCTAAAGCCCAAGTCTGAGCCCAACACGCCAGTCCACTCGCTCTAACCTACAGTAGCCTCAACTAGCCGCTTAGTTTTAAGCCTGCAGTTGCACAAGAAAGGATGACAGCAACATAACACAGCACAGCGCTATGTATCACACGAGCGCTTTTATGCTTGCGTCTTTGTATTTTCTTTGTGTCTTTTTTTGTCTACTCTTCAAGGGCTCTCTAGCCACATACGAAACAAACATATATTTACAGCCACTGTTGCATATCAGTTGCAATACCTTCTAAAAACGAAAACCAATCACTTGTAAAAAAAAAACTCTAACTTCTTTTCACGAACAAGACACTTCGCCTTTCCCCTCACATACTGTAAACCTCTCACTGGATAACACCCAGGAGCTCATTAGAGGTAGTGTTTCTAAGTATCACTGCTTCATAAATAGACACACTTTACCCTTGAATAAATGCATACATTATCATAACGGTGTCATGCGGTATATAGCAAACCGTGTCCTGTACAGGACAAGTAACAGTTATAGAATATGTTTATATGCTGCTGCTGCTGCTGTCTTAAGCCATGCTGAGCAGGACGATGGACAGGAAGTTTGTTTTGCGGGTTTCTTTTTAGAGGACAACACAATAACAACAAAACAGTAATACAAATAGAATACAGACCACTGCATATGTTATATGCTTACATGAGTTGAAGCAGTGTTAGCAGTTCTATGACAGACTAGTTTGATCCTGGTGTTTGGATGAGGCTGGATTGGCTGAAACCAGCCTGGGAGGAGATCCCACTGAAACACTAATCAGAGCATGCTCAGCAAAGCTACGTCTCCCCCTATTAATTGACATTCATTATTTAAAATGATTATTTATCTCAGGCAAATACCCAGTGGAGGGGCTTGTGTGTATGCGCGCGTGTGTGTGTGTGTGTGTGTGTGTTGGGAGAAAGCAGCTCACTTTCAATTTTTCAGCTGGAGAAAGGGGTGGTGGTGTGTTTGGATGTGTGTTGATGGGGGATGGGGGTGGAGGGGTAATAACTAGAGGCCTGGAGGTATAAAAATGAACAGGAAGTTAGTTTTAGCCTTGTGGATGAGGAGCCAGAGTGCTGAGGTATGGTAGGGGGGGTCAGTTCTTTAAAAACTGCATTCATTAATAGAGTCTGATTTGGGTGCAAACAACGCCGAATAACTTCAAACACTTAAATGTTCAAAGCAGTAAGGAATATGACAGTGCTGTGATTTAAGAACGTCTTCTCAGGGGACACATATTTAAAAGAAGAGAAAAAAAAATGTATTTTGACCTAAATGGATTCTCTGTACTTCAATCCAACAAAACATGTCTTGAAGTGTGATGTAAATCTTATTTGTGGCGACTCGAACATTTAAACAGAACTTTGATACAAATTTAGCACTGCCCAGTGAAAAACTTCATGCTGCTGAGAACTCATTTCTGCAAAATACATGAAGTTTAAATTCAGTCTTGCCCCGGCTCCATCTGTAAGTACATCTTTCACTTCACCAGCGGAGCGATTTCATTTACTGTAAGCCACAAGTAGGGATAAACTTCTAATGCTCACAATAATTCAAGTAAAACTACAAGATCTTATGAAGTTTACGAACCAAGGGTCACCTTTGACCAGAGGACCTGTAGTCAGACAAACTGCAAGGAGTTAGTAAAGCAGGGTAAAGTCATAATTCACTTGAGCAGTGTTAAGATCCACAATCCGTGTCTGTGACACTGTAAAGAGCCGCAGACTTTCCCACTGACAGCATGAGCAGTGGGGATATTAATGTCATCACTTTCCTTTAACCACCACGGAGGTGAGAAGGCTGGAAAGTCAGCGCTTATATTATATTATAGCCAGGGTGGGAAATTCTTCTTCTCTTATTAGAGTCACAATCACGTAAAGTGACACAAATCAATACTTTGTGTAACAAAAGTTATTTCAGCTCACGTTTTATTCAAGATTTACATCTGGTCTCTCAAAACAATTCATGTCTATAAAAAGGAAACAATCCCACAGGACAGATCATTTTCACAACCCTCTATACGCTGTCGCTGCCTCCAGTCACTTATAGATTTAATACACAGATTTATCTACATCTAGCAAAGCGCTTTGCTAAGAGCTCACACTGAGATTGTAGAGTCACTTTACTCTGTTTAAGTTCCTCAGGCAACAGAGGCGCCATTGCACAAATGTAGAACACCTGCCCCTATCCCAAAACTAAAAAAAGAAAGGAAAAAAAAAATCCCCAAAATTGGGAGGTAGGAGAGTGAAGAACATGGTTTTCCTCGGCCGTATGGTTGATCCTGTCCTGACACGTGGCCAGACAGAACAGAACTTATCAAACCGGATCCATCCTCCAGCTTTGACACTTGACATAGAGGTGGGGAGTGAGAGGAGTGTGTGTGTGTGTGTGTGTGTGTGTGTGTGTGTGTGTGGAGGGAAGGGTGTGAGGATATGTGAGTGATGCACACAGCACACGTACAAGGGTGCAAACGTACATGCTGACCCACATATACACAATCCTACACACACTGAGTTTGAGAAGGCTTACCTTTACCCCGTTTCCTACTATGATACTATGATCCTCAAGTATTTTCTGTGTGTGTGCCCCCCTCACTGCTACTCCCTCCCAACTACTGGAAAAATCCTCTAACATTAAGACAGAACGGCAGTAACTGTAACTGAAATGCCAACCAATAACAGCATATAATAACAGCATACAATACTGGCCATTCTATTGGCTCCTGATGTTCCTTCATCGCAGGCAGCCAGTCAGCTAACACCTTACTAGACGGAAATACACTGATATACAGCAGAGAGACAGACAGAGAGAGAGAGAGTCAAAATGATGAGTGCAAAGGAGAGCAAAAACATAAAGCAGGCAGGAAGGACAGAAATGGACAATAAAGAAGCTGAGAGTGAAAAAGAGAGAGAGAAAGAGAGTGGAGAGGAAAAAAGAGAGGTGGAGAAACAGAAGGAGAGTGAGGAAAGAAAGACAGAGAGAGGACGAGAGAGAGAGAGAAGTCCGTTTACCCATGGAGGCAGAGCTGGAGGAGAGGCTCCTCGGAGACAGATGAAAATAATGAGGACTTTTCTGTCAGGAAAGATTTACAAAATCGTACCAGTGTTATTAAAATTTAAAATCTCCTTTTTTTTTCTTTTTCTCCCTTCTTACCCTCTTCCTCCCTCCCTCTCTTCCTTTCCCTGTTTTTTTTTTTTTGCCTCCTCTTCCAGCAGCACAGCCTTATTACCAGCTCTAATGAGCACCGGGATACACCTCAGCTGTGTGTATGTGTGTGTATGTGTGTATAAGGGTGTCTGTTGGGGTCCAGGCCCCTAGTGCCAACTCTATCAGCATCAGATCTCCCAGTCCCTTCGATGACACACACACGTGTGTGTGTGTGTGTGTGTGTGGCCACACAAAAGGCATGAGGGTGGGCAAACACAGATGCACACTGACACGTGTGCACAGACTCACGCAGCTTTTGATGGCTTTCAGAGGTGGCTGGACACGCGCACACACACAAACACACACACACACACACACACATTGTATACACACCTATCAGTCAGACAGATAACACCCCCTACCAAAACAAAAACAGTCTCAGTCAGGCAGACATAAGAAGATAGGCCCAAACCACCTAAACACACACACACATAAACACACACACTGTCTCCACTAAGAACAAACTTAGCTGCAGAGTTGCATCTCTCAGGCCCTCCCCTATCCCTCCTTTTTCCACTAGTAGACCAATAAAATAAAAATCAATGGCTGTCTGAGCCATTCTGGCTCTCCTCCCTCCAAACCCTGGGAATATATGGGAGAGGAGGAGGGCAGAGTGGAAAGGGGGAAGAAGGGAGAGGGGAGGGAAGGATCAATGTGTTCACAAATGGTTTGAGTGATGGACATAGAGGTGGAATGCTGGTGGGGGTAAGTCCTAACTAATGCATTGACTTGTTATCACAAACTAATACAAATAAATGTTTCATTGTGGAAGCACATACACACACCGGTATTTGTCTGGGCTCACACACACACACACACACACACACACACACACACACACACACACACACTCACACACCTGCAACAAATCACACGTGTGTTATATGTGTGACAAATAAAAAGGTGGAGATGGGTCATAGAACAAAACATAGCTCAGGAAGATTCAGAACAATCAGATGAGGCTCACGTGTCTCTACAGAGGTGATGACTTTTCCTGTTTGCTGAAGAGATGCGAGTCCACCATGTAAGTTCTACCTATTGTCCCCAAGGGGGTGTTCAACATAAATTATTTTCATTTTTAAACACACACAGCACAACAAAGCTGGAGTAGGTCTTAAATTGCAAGGTGTTTACTGTAATTATTTAAAGATGCCCCAACATCACATAATTCCCTAAGGAAAAACTATATTTAAGAACGTCCCACACCTTAACACTCACACGCTCACATACTGTAAAGATGCAGACGATAAAGAGATAGATAAATAACCACTAATATTAAATAGGATGTTCTTTATTTCACTTTAAGACAGTCTGATCTAAATGTAAAGAAAAAAGGTTGACTCCGAAATTTGACTGATTAATGTTTTAAAATACAGTCAGTAACCACTGGAATTCGTAGTTAATGATATTTTTAGATGCTGTTGAAGTGTTTTTTTTATTATCATTGCTTTTGTATTGTATTGTGTATTATCTTATTATTATTATTTCATTAAAACAATATTACATATAGAAAAGCAGCAAATTTTGATATTTAAGAACTTTGATCAACTGTGTGTTTGAGAATTTTAAAACCATTTATTGATTAAAACCTTAAATAATATACAAACCTACATTTTCTATCAGTTGTTAAAAAAACATGAATTAGGGCTTTAAACATGTTATTTAAAAATGAGGACACTCAAATTCAATCTGTATTGTGACATATGAAGCACATTGGTCAAATTTTATTGTTATTATAATTACAAATCTAATTTCTAATCAGAGTTTTCATTTCTTTAATCTAACACGCTTATTATTGTTATGTTTGTGCTGAATTACTGATTCCTAAAAGGGTTTCTTTTTTGGCCTGTATTGACAAAAAAGATTTTTTTTTTTTTACGACTGGAAACACTGACATAAAAAATGGACAGTTTGGAGGATTCTCTCTCTCTCTTTCCCTCTCACACTTTACTCCCTCTATTTCTACCAACTTGATGCAGGAGAAGAGAACAGCACCAGGGCTCTACAAGTTCATCCATTTTTTATTTGCCGGCTAATAACCCTAGCCAGCAGCACCCTCGACCGAGATCCAGTTCTCTCCCGGAAAAGTGTTGCGTGGAGGAAGGAAGGGAGCGCAGAGGAAGACTGAGAGGAGGAGAGAGAAGTGATGGAGAGAGGGAGGTAGAAAAAAGGAGGAATTTCAGCGTGGGAGGAGAGTGTGTAAGAGATGACAAGATGAAAAGAAGGATAGAGAGAGAAAAGTAGATGGAGAGGGAAATGGAAAGGAGAGGGGTGTATGGAGGAGAGAGAAAGAGTGAATACATTGCAACTGAGTGTGGAATATTTAAGAACTTTTTTTGCCGGCAGCAATTTCAGGTAGCTGGTGCTGCTTCTCCTCATCCTGGTGTGATGTACAGGTGGCTTTTTGTGCTCCATACATACACAGATTATTCCCCTGTCTGGTTACCTGCCTGAACCCTCGCCCTCCTCTGTATTCCCTCTCTATCTCTACCCTCCTCCATGTCCTCATTTTGTCCCCTTCCTCATAGCCATTTCATTCGGTTGCTTATTTCTCGCTCATCTTTTTCTTCTTTTTCTTAACTATTGCTTCTGCTCATCTCTTGCTGGAGGGCTGTGGTGATATAAAGCGTGTTTTTTCATATGTTTGCTGTATGTGCTCGTCACCTCACTAATTTCTGGTAGCACGTCAACAGTCAGCGTACACTAATGAGGAGAACTTTATTCACAGCTTCAGTAATCACATCCGTCCCTGTGTACTATTCTGGGTTTCAATATGTACAAGATCACAATGGAAAGGTGAAGGAAATTAGAACATTGGAATATTTGACTAATAAGGAATAATGCTCCTAATAATTAGCTGTCACTGCAGTGCAGTAGCAAAACTGGCAAATGTATCCAGTAAAAAACAAACCTACTGTACTAGAATAGAAATATAGGGTTGTAAATTCAGCGATAATTTCCAAAAGTGTATTGAATAATATCACATTTTAATAGTTATAACAATAGAAGAAAACTATTTGACGTTGCAAAGAGGAAGACCATGAGTATATCTAACTATGGTTGGATGAAATTCCCTTTGCAAGTCTGGTGTTGGTCATTGTCAAGTTTGCCTGTAATGGAAAGGAAATCCACATCCACTCCTTATGTGAATAAAGGCTCAGTGTTTGTTGTTTGGTTTGCTGCCTGCCCACAGTATGTTTGGATTCTAATTATGAAGAAATACATGTTGAACTGACACCTTCTGTATTAATCTACAACATGACTTAAAGATTAGAAAATACGTAGATGCATTATCTCCACGCCACGATAACTGACATTCCTCATTGTTTCTCCTTTCTGCTAAGATTTCCCAAAACACAAAATCCCCTTTGTATACATTCTGCGAGGGCCAGGGGCCAGCTGCAGATCCGATTACTGGCCATGGTGAAAAAGGGCGTAACGTTAGCCAATGGAGCTGCAGGCCTCCAAAACCATGATGTCCATAAATTTTTATTGTTTGTTCAGTATTGAAATCTCATTAAAGCACATAAATCATCTGTACACACTACTACTCAATTTCACAAGGAAAAAAAAAAGAAAACAGAAGTAGTGCTGGGATGCTTATGAAGCACAGGACACTGGAGGCGAAGGTTAATGGCATGGTTAGTGGTACAACAGTACACAAACAGGGAGGGAAAAAAGATTGTTTGCCATTATAATTCTTAAATCATAACTTTTCAAAGTTGTTTTTTTAATATTGTTACTTTTACAGACCAACATATTTTTTCTAGAGTTCATGTCAGGGAAACAGAGTAATACGTCCACAGTCTGACACCAAACACCAACTCTATTGTTGTGAAATTTGACCTAATGTCTTCACGCTTACTGATGAAATGTTTGGACTCACAATATAAAAATAGTCTTAACAGAAAACTTTTTCTTCTCCACAGAGTTTAATAGTAATTTAAAGTTATATTAATTTTTTAAATCAGTGCACTTGGACTGCACTTACCTTATATATGAAAATACGTGAACTTGTCGTGACTACGGGTACTTAAAATTGTTTCTGCTTGCAATGAAACGATTTGTCAGACAAATGCTTTAAACTCCTTGGGTCCGAGAAAAAGGACATCTGTTTAGGATTCCACGACAAAGAACCAAAGTAGGATATTAGTGTTTATGTCTGAGTTTTTTTTATTAAGTACAAGGAAGCTTCTTCGCGTGGTGTTTGTTTGCCATTTTAAACCAACTCTCCAAATATTTGCTTCAAGTCCTGTGTGGTTTTCCTTTTGCATCCTGTGTCTCTAGTTACAGATGATGTTGCGATATTGCCCACCAGCATGCACACAAACATATCTACACAGAGAACATGCAAGTGCACACATACACACACAGACACACACACCCACACAGGTTGACCTTCTTCTTATACAAATGTACAGAGCCTGCACTTGCCAATTCATAACTATGTTTTGCCGGCAAACATTCCTATACATGTAACTTAATAAAAAATAATTCTATATAGTAATATTACTTTGTGTGACAGTCTGTCCACATCATCAGCCTCTCTCAAGTGTGCAGAACGCAAACTAACCAATCTTGGATTTCAAGCTGAGCCACAAGTAAGCAAGAGAAAAAGACATTTCTTGAACTTGACCTTGTGACCATCACAACACTTTTGCTCTTTGCTCTGTCCTGCAGATATGAAAGGAGTAGCCAAGGTTCACAGTGTCAGACCATACATGCTTGTGTGTAAAATATTGTGTGAGACCAATTTTGCACATATGTGTATGTGCAACAAGGGGGTGTTGAGTAAATGTGTGAAAACTGCAGGAGCGCGTCTGGCAAACTGGTGAGAAATAACACATAACATTTAAGGATAATGTGAAGCATCAGATCACCTTGTTTGGACATGCAGGTGCAGATTATTCAATTTAGTATGTAAGCAGAGCAGAAAGGAGGAGAAAGAGAGCAAGAGACTAGGAGAAAGAGTGAATGTAGGGTTATAATGTCATCCCACAACCCCCCATTTGACACTACAAGGGAGGCTTTAGTCAGTCTAAATAATCCATGCTGCTCCATTAAATTTGCAGACTAGCTTTCCTAGTCCCTGTGTCTAAGCTGAGAGAGTCTGAGAGAGACACAGAGGGAAAGGATTGAGCTGAAAGATTTGTGGTTTTCATGGAAGGAATCCCCAGTTAAACCGTGTTACAGCCAGAATTGAATGTTCAGAATGGAGAAAAAGCATGCTTTATGAAGAAGGACAAATAGAAAAGAGAAAAAGAGAACGTGCAAGGATCCACACCCAGCCCTTTGACTGACACTGATTGCCTGCCTGACCATCAAACTCCCCCTTTTCTCCAAACTCTAAAAAATAGCCACTTGTGGTGTGTGGGGGAGGCCACCAGTGTGACGGAGATTGTTTCAGTAGCAGCTTTATTGACTTGTTGCTCTAACTACATTTGCTTAGAGCTCTGGAGGCCCAATCGATAGACTCTGTGCTCTGAAGCCCTTCTAATCAGGGCCTGTTGCCATGCAGGGTCAGCTTTCTGCAAAAACTCTGAAAAAGAAAAAAAAATGAAGGCTATATGAAGAGTAAAGAAAATTGAAAAAGATAGGGAGCAACAGAAAGAGAAGAAGGATAACTTTGAGGGCTAATAATGACAGCCTGAGCTAATCTAGTAAGATTTTTTTTTCTTCCTTCCACCGCTGGAGGTAAACTGGTGTGGCATTTTCGCTCTCTTTCTCAGCAGCAGTGTGGGCGTGAGGCACCGTGAGAGATGCAGATTACTGCTTTACCTCTGCTTTCCTGTGCTCCACGGTTCAAAAGTCAAGGGGCATCTGGGCTGCTCTGGGACTTTTGAAAATGCAAGAGCCAATCCATATTTGCAGAACCCAGTTGTGAGATCTCAAGAGGATCCATAGTTCATGACATAGATATAGAAGGAGGCGGTTCATCTGATGCATGGTAACATGATTATTCAGAGGGGAATATAAAGGTAGGCCTTTCTGGAAAATAGTGTCAAATTTGCTTAATGGCACAATAATAAGCTCAGTGTTGCAGACTCTGTTTGCATGGCTGATAAACTTAACAATATATACATGTGCACATGTGGACAGCAATATATTTTTTATTTGTGGTCAAGCTGATCTACATGGTCACAACAGTCCTGATGCTGAGCCTGAGGTGGGCATCAAGTCCCTCTAATAATCTCCAGCTGTGGCCTTCTGTACGTTCTGCACATCACAAGACCACTATGGAATGCAATGGCAAATTCATGGGAGAACTGTCCATCAAATATTAATGATCTAGTTGAGAGAAGTGGGTTTTCTCACTGTTTTTTCCCCCTGGTATCGATGGTCATTGCCGCTCTATAGACCTCCCATAAGAAAAGAGCCAAAGAGGAAAGGGGAGGGTAGAAAGAGAAGAAAGGGCAAAGGGGGTAAGGAAAAGGTTTTAAGGGTGTATGGGTGTTTTCTTTTGAGTGGCCTGGTTACCTTCAGTGCAAGCTGAGTCTTGATACACAGGTCCCAGGGTGAAAACAAAAACTTGTACACTGTTTGTGTCATTGTTTTTTCTCTTTCTCAACATTTCTTTCTGTTGTGTTGTCAGCTGGTGAAGTGGGATTCTTGTGCCAAGTGACATAGTGAAAAGGAAAAGTTGGTCTTCACTGACACTGAGCTCTTAGTTTCTAACTGTACGATTGAAATCATAGGTGATTTGAAAACGGCAATATCTATAAACTGTGCAAAATACTAACTTTATGAGAAGAAAATGAACACAACTTTTCTCTGGGAATAAAAAAGCCCTTGTGGCTAAGGGAGTGGGAGGTCCATTTTAGAGGATGCAAATCAAATAGCAGGAGGATGAACATAAAAAAAAAATAAAACAAAACAAGAGAAACTACAGAACAAAGTCCAAAAGAAATACTTTCATGCAAAGATCCAAACCCTAAACACACTATGACAGAAATACTGAAACTGCTCATCAATGGAGCCCTGTTCTCCGTTTTTGCCACAACCCTCGCAAAACCCCCCTAAAATACCAACACCCACTATCACAGCATGAGTGGAAGTGCAGGGTCAGCAGCGTCCCCTCTGGCCTTGCTGACCAACAGATATTCTAATAATCACCTTCCTTCTGTACTGACAGGCCTGCAACCAGGATCCCTCATCCTCCTTTCGCCCTGCGTCTCCACTTATACTAGGGGCTTTACGAAGCAGCGCTGCTTCGATACATTAAAACTGCTGCCCCATGATCAAACGAGCAAATACCTCCCGGGTCAGCAAAGGGCTACCCCACGTCAGTTAACAATGCAGCATTTAAACATCAGTCGTATGCAAAGCGGCTGGTACACAGGGGAAGAGATGGGCGGCAGGAGAAAGCAGAGAAGCAAGGCCTGGACTGGAGAGATAATGAGCGCAGGAGCACACAGGAGAACATCAGCAGCTATTTAATGCTCCCATGTAAGCTCCTACACATCTTTATGCTGAAAATATAAGATGTGAGGCTCCATCAGCATCATAACTAGAATGAGCTAATGGCTGAGCGCATATTTATCTTGGTCAACTGCAGACTCAGTAATAATGAATAAGATTGCAGTTTACACCAAAACATTTCCACTTGTTGTGAAAATGTTGTGTATCACTCACCAATTCCAACAAACATCAGAAATTAGTTTGCAAGATAATACGTTTTACTTTCATAGAGACTGGAAAAGTTATGACAAAGTAGTCTCTAATTACTTCACGGGGAAAAGAATAATAAACAGATTAGCTGATGATTATTTTTACATACAGGCGCACATTTTTCTATACAATGGAAAGAGGATGTAGGCCCAGACATGGAACATATACTGTAAGCATAGGTCATATTTATGCTGATGTGAAGCAAGAATACAATCCCAGTGAGAGCTGAAGCTCTAGAAAAACATGCATGTATCTTGTTACCTAAAAAAAAGTAACTAAAAATGTGCTTGTTTTAATTTTTGAAAAATGAGAGAATACATTTTTAGTGTGAAGAACCCTTTAATAATGAAACTTAGGGGTGAAGAGGTGAAGAAGAGATTTTTTTTCTGGCTTATCCCTCTCTCCCTGTGCCTACTGCTTGGTTAACCAACTGACCTGCTGTCAAAGGAGCCTTTGTGAGTGCGCTTTGGCAGAAGGCCAATCAGATCCTCCGGCTTGTCTGTCTCAGAGAGGAAAATGGCGCCCCTGGTATGCCATCAGCGGCAGAAATGTGCAGACAGTCTGACTGCAGAGGCAGGCTTGGCTTGCTCGTAGCCCTTCTAAAACTATGCCGGAGGAATTACCTGTTTGGCCCACAGCCAGAGGGACTCGTTCTACAAGGGCCAGTGGTTATTCATCTATTTATTCACTTACACCTCGTGCACACGGGCACTTTCAAATACTCCTTAACATCCACTTTCATAGGTTCTGACAACATTCGCCTTTGAATTACACAGGTACATGGGATTAAAGCTCTTTCGAGGGTTTTAAGTTAGCAACAGCGAGCTGTACAACAAAAAGTTTCCTATTCCAGAGCAAACCTGAATAGCATCATTTACAGAAAGACTACTAGGTTAAATCATATCACTTCTCACTACATTAAAGAAAAGTTTTACTTATTTTATCCACACTCGTATCAATCTTCCAGTGCCTGTCTCACCTTAACAACCCTTCTTGAATACCTGCATTTCGGCAACAAGGAAAATCATAATTATTAATTGTGCATTTTCTTGGCACTTTTGGAATGAGTGGAATTGTTTTAAAAATCAATACATAGAAAAGTTACAAGAACTCAAATTCCTGGTCACCATAAATTCGTTGTGAATGTCCTCTAAATAAAAACAAATGAAGAATTATGCCAGGGGTAGGTTTGAGTGATATTGTGGGAATTCCAATATGCAAAAAGAAATCCAACACTGAAATGAACACAAACACTACACCACAAGAACACAGGTTCTGACATAACCCTGGCTTACACCAAACAGAGATCACAACTTGCTCACTGATCACAACTGCAATCTATGTTCATTTCCACTAACTAAAACCTTCCAGAGACATTTCCAACTCCTCATCAAATGGCGCCACCTGTGACACATCATGCGAGGAAGCGAGCGTTTAGACGCCTGCTTCAGAAACAATCTTCTGACAGTGGGTGATGATGAAACATAGCGGATCCAAAATTAACCTTGCACTCCTCAGAACCTGCTGAACCTGTTTGAGCCTGGAGCATGCCCCTCACCCTCCTCCTGAGAGAAAGAGAGAAGGAAACTAAAGAGAAGGGCCTCAGAAATTAAAGAAAAGAAGGTAGGAAGGGTGGCTGATGTAGGAATGCCAAAATATTTAATATTATTTAGAATTGTAAATTTCACCTAAGCAAACATGTCGTTTACCTGCTGAAGTGTAATGTAAGCACTGCAGTATGTACAAACAAAAAGTCCATCTTTCTTTAAAAAAAAAATTATAAACACACTTAGATGTACACAACTGATCTACAAACCTTGCCTCAAGCACTGACATACTTTACAACCGTATTTCAAATGACACACTCAGCTGATCATAAACCTCCACATGTTTAGACCCAAACAGAAACACCATTCTTGGCAGCGCTCACGTGTGTCTGTGAGCTCGTCGGGTAGGGATAGTCGAGACTTACTCATTTCACACCGAGAGGTGAGCCAGGGAGCAGTAAGAGAATCCAGCCATAAAACATGGGTGGGAGTGGAAAGGGGGGGCAAGGATGACTATAGGCCATGGTATAGTTTGTGTCTAACTGCCATCTCTCCTAGACCCCCTCCCTCCCAGCGTTTCTCACAGTTATCAATTATCATAACCTCTGTCTCTGTGTGGATGTCTGACACTGCACTTGGCTGCTCCCACCTTGACTGGCTTTGTGCCGATGTATACAAACAGGAGGGAATGTAGTTTGATTAGCAAAGGCTGGAAATTAAATATAACTTACAAGTCTCTTGAGCTGCACTGAATAAATATTATCATTTCTCAGATATAAAAATATGTTTTATAACTAATTAACTCTCCTGCCTTGAAACAGAAAGATAATGCAGATCTTTAATGAAGATCATTACTGTCACTTTAAAGTCAACTTTCGTGGGTCAATTAGGCACAGGCCTCTTGACATATTTACTAGGTGGTTTAAACATGGCAGTCTGGATCTCTTCATATTCCTCCTTCAGAAGTCAGGGCCTTTTTGAATTTAACACTATCAGATCTGGAGCATTATCAAAGTCTCAGGTTATCAGGAGGAGTTCCACACCTCAAACAGTACGACTGTCGACAGAAATAACCCTTATTCACATCTTCTCCTTCATTTGGGTTAAGTGCATCAGTTCAAGCAGGCCACCCAAGGAGAGGCAGTTCAACGGAGGGGAAAAGGAGAGTGGGAGCTTGTGAGGGGTAAGGCGTGAGAAGTGAGGCAGATTTTACATAAGAGTTAAAAATTGGGAATAAAGGGAGAAAGTTTTTTATAGCTGGACTAACCTATTAGTGATAGCAATTCCACATGAACAATTTCACAACATACTGTACCTATAAAAGGTAAAATATCTAATTAGGATCAGCAGACTGATCCAGAGGGCACTCAATTGTCAATTGTGTACCAGTGACTGTGCCATTCTGAATCTGAAGCGGATTTCACGGGTTATTCTATTCTCGTCTGCAGGCCACAGTGGTGTGTAAAATGAGAGGGAATGCTATGTTTTGGGAAATCTAATTTGAGGCCTATGTTTGTTTTCCTGGCCTTATTTTGCAACCATGAGGCTGGCTCCAAAGTAGCACAACTCTCTCTTTTCCCCTAGTTTCACAACAACAATGTCCAACACCGACATTCAACAAAAAATCTTATACTCAATTGAGTCAAGGACATTAGTCTCCTCTGCCCTTCTCTGCTCATTGGTCTCTTTCAGTTTTACCACAGAATTAAACAGACAGTTTATTGGAAGGTCACTCACTATGTCACCAGAACATCTGCACACGTACATAGATATAGACATATTTTAAAAAACACAAATACTAGCAGCCATCTTTTGGCAGCTAATTGCAACGTGCTCCCAGTGGGAGGAGAGTGGGGTCCTCGGTCGATAATTAATCCTCGTTTAGAAAAGTAAATGACATTCATTAGCGGGGAATCGAGCCAAGTGCCATTATTTACATGGCAATAATCTGGATCGTGCTGGTGGTGTTCTTTTAATGTTACAGAAATAACTCTGGGACAGGGGACGAGTACAGTTGCTTTCCTTCCTTTTTTCCTTGTCTTAGCACCCAGGAACAATTAGGCCCAGGCGAACAGATGGGGACGCCTCTGAGTGAGAAAGCTCCTCTGAACGACTCTTCATCTCCTTCTTATCTCACTCCCTTATCCACATGCACTCAGGCATGTGCATGCGCACATGCTCACGCTCACGCTCACACACACACACACACACACACACACTTCAGAAACATACACACAAGAGAGCATACCAAGTACTGTGAATACTGAGCTAACTTTTAACATTAACTGTCAGAAGATGAGCCCCTTACAAAAGGCAACAACAGAACTGTGGGCACATTGAACACAAAGAACTGAAATAATAAAACACAAAAGCTGGCCTTACTGCAGATATTCCTAGAGGAAAGGACACTGGCTTTCAATATTGATCAAAATCACAGTTCTATGGCAAATGTCAGCTCCTTTCTACCGAGATATCAGTTTTTCTGTGTATTATTTATGATGAAGTGTATATTTTGCAATTCTCATTTTTTGTTTAGTACTACAGGTTTACACACAATGCAACAAAGCACAATTAAAATATACGTATAAGTATATGAATGCTGACACTACTGAAACTGGCACAGTGATCAAAATGTTATATAATGAGCCATTTGTTAGGCAATCCTGAGGTTTTCCACAGTGGTACTAGCCTTTGCACAATGCACTGTTGAATGGAAAGCTATGAATGTAAAGACAACAACACTGTCACAAATATGAATTGCAAAACTTCAACTTATACAGGCTTGTAGTTTTAAAATAAAAGGCCAGAATGAGAGAATGTAGAGAAGAAAACCGACGGTCCACTACTCTACTATGTATGTTATGTAATGTTGCTTATATGTTTTAAATTTAATGCAGTTCAGTTAATTCTTGAGACATTTTTGCTACTTTTCAAAAACACATCTCTCCAAAACAAAAAAATACACTGTGTTATTCACTATAGGTTATTTATGTGTAGATATTACAGTATATTTATAGAGTAAAGTAATTTAGACCCCAGGGAGAGCAGCTGATGCCTAGATTAGTTGTTAACTAATGAGGATCCAAATAAACAAAAAAGCAACCCTAATTTTTCCAACATAATATTTTATTGTAATATAATTTCTGATTATGCACAACACAGAAGGTGATTTGCTTGTTTTTCTTTTTGTCTTCACTTGATTGTTTCCAGAAAAAAAAACTTTTAAATAACATTTTGTTTGATTGGCGAAATTTCTGAAAACTTTGGGTGTCAAATTTAAGTCAGTGTCATTTTACAGCACGTTTTACAACACCCGCTCCTCTTAATCTCTTTTCAGGATCATTATCATGCTGACCTGGATCCTGCTAGGTTTGTCATATGTCCAATATCAGGCAGCAGGTCACAGCTAAGAAAACGAACACACCTGTTATTGTGCAACTTGTTACCCATCTTTGTCCTGCTGACAAAAACAGAATTCAGCATATACATTTCCAGCAATACAGTCACTGTACAACATAGCCTCCGCCTCAATGGACAGTCTTTGCCCTCCTCTGGTCACACTGTTAAGATTAGGTAACATCATCTTGCATTTGCTGACGCCAATGAAACAGCTCTGACCCCTGAAGGGCTTCTTTCCTGCATCATATTCTGTTACGTCTCCCAAACAATGGACCCTGTCAAACTAACAAACACTAAATCTTTCTTCATTTGTCCTTCCTCTAGTTGCTAAATCTAAATCTATCCCTAAACTAATTACATTTTGTAATGTCTTGAGAATGCCTCAAGACATAAGAAAAAAGGCAAGTAGTCATGGTTATTCTGAACTTTTCTGCTCTTCAGTAAGTACTGAATTAGTAAAGGCTGACTGGTGTCCATTCTGTAAAAATAACAGTTAGACAGACTGAAGCCTAGCATGACCTCTTCTGAGCCAAAGGGAAACTTCCCCAAGAAATTCGATAAAATCCAGGGTGCAGACCTCCCTAATTCGTCCGTCCAGCTCACAACACTTCTGCGACCTCTTTTCTTTCAGCCACCCCCCACCATCCCCCAATCGATCTGCTTATCTGCCAAGATCAAAGGCTTGTACCGGCGTTGTACATTTAGCTTCGACTTGGTCCTCCCACATTATGTCTAAATATTAATGATAATAAAGTCTCACACCCATCCCTGTGTCAGGCAATTACAGCCAACATTGATCCTCGGCTCTCTGCTCCAATTAGAACTCACCACTCGTAATGCGTCCTGGCACATCAAAGGATAACAGCCATTGATCCACTCCTGGATCTTAACGTTTACCGTTAGGAGGGTGTGCGTTTGGGGGGTGGTGGTTGGGGAAAGCAATATTCTGACTAGAGAAGATGAGGAGAGAAAGAAAAACAGCCAGTCATGTAAAGGAAGTGCATGGCCTTCACCAAATACTGAAAGTCTTCCATCTTTTAAAATAAGACAACTCTTACAGTGCAAAACAAGGTTTTCAGATGTTTTGGTGTCAGCCCATCAAAGACAAAATGCAGAAGAACTAAAAAGTCTATTTGCAAATTTAAATCAGGAAATAATTCCCACATGGACCGTAAACCAACTCTCACTGCCACAAGTTTCAGTATTATAGCTACATCTGAAGATCAAAGGCTTTACCAAACTTAATAAACAATTAGGGTGATACAATATAAGTCTCAGTGGCAGGCAAGAAAAGAACATGAGTTTTCATGTCACCACCCACATCTGTCGTTTTGCCAACTATCCCCGCAAACAAACCTTTCGGACATCTTTTATATCAAAATGCTGCATACACTAGTGTACCATTCTACGGCCAAACAGAGAGAGAAACAGAATTATCAACAGGGTAAAACTGGACCCAATGAGTCAATAGACAGCGACACGTCACCATTAAACCAGGGACATTCCTTGTACAAATGAAGCTTAACAATCCCACTGTTGACACCATTATTTGACAGGGCTTGTTGTTATGCTCTTTCTCTGCTGGACTGATAGCTCTGATAGCCCTGGCCTCGGGCACGACCTCACAGTCGCCTTTGTCACAGTGCTGGAGGAAGGCTTGTCCATCGCTCTAGGCTACAATGATACTCTTCATGGTATCATAATACACTGAAACATTGTGCAACTGGAATGCAACACAGTGTTTGGATACCTACAATTAACTAACCTTGGCCGGCTTTACTAAGGCTCAGTTGAAATAGGTTGAGGAAAAAGAAATGAAAGACGAGCACAAATTAATCACATCACTATGATGAGGTTCATTCAAAAGTCATGGTGAAGAATCTGTGTTTATTACTACTATTTATAGGAACATGTTAAGAAACAGTTAATAATAATAATAATAATAATAAGTAAGTTAGGATACTTTTAAAATGATCATGTAGTCTCAAACCATTATCATTACAAACCAGATGCTTCATGACAAAATTAAAGTTTCAAAATGCTAAAAGTCAACCCAGCCATGTTCAAGGCCACAGAGAATTTATAATTTTTTCCTATAACTCTGAAAACTCTGAACTCCTTAAGCTTTCTTATGTTATTTGTTTGTGTGCAAGATTTTTCCTCTTTTCTGCCCACTGTGCTCTGGTTGTGGTATCCCTCACTATTACACGCTTTGCTTGGATGTCGCTTTACTTCAGCTCTATACCTTGGCCTCTACCAAACGATGTAATTAAAGATTGGTGAAATAAAAGCAGTGTTTAGAAATGGTTTATGTCAAATCTGTTCTGAAATGCTATACCACAAGGAAACTTTTCAATGGAAAGGGTTTACATTGATTACTTGTTAAATAAAATAGAGCCTTAAATCTAACCAACAGAGTCTCAGTGTGAGCCAGGTCAAAGGATGATGGTTGTGTACAATAGTAAAGCAATGGTAACTGCAGGAAAACATTTGTTGTTGGCTGGGATATCAGCCTTCTCACATGTGTGTGATACTCAGTGATGCAGTCAGGTCAACTGAGGAAAATGGTTGATTGGTGGACTCCACAAACAGGCTTGGAAAGTGACACAAGGATGTAAAGCCAAGACATCAATGTCCTCACAACTTCCCTTTAACACTGAAGCAATCTTAGCTGAGGCGCCATCAGAATATGGGGTGGGGGTTCAAGTTTAAATGATGGCTGACAGGATGCACCCATATACCTGAGCAAACTCTCAGCAAATAAACAAAGCAGCTCAAATTTCAAACATTCTGTGGCCACTATGCTAACAGGTACGAATTTTATAACTTATAACTGTTACGTACGTTGTGTGGAAACACACTGAAAGAGTGAGGTCAGTGGTGAGAATTCATGCCCTCTCAGTGACCTCAGAAACATTTGTAATTTCAGAAAATAATTATCACAAGACCTTTTACGTCTTTATTTGTATATGACTTTTGTAAATTAAATTTCACATTTAACATTTTTAGGAGCATAGGATATAACACTAACAACTAAACCTTTGTTCTGTGGAGGCAACCTGTAAGCACCATATGTGTACATATTATACAACTAACTATTTTGTGATGTATTACACTACACTGGCACTCAGAATGGCAGTAAAATAAATAAATAAATAAAAGAAAGAATGGTTGATTGTTTTAAATCCAAAACTGTAATGCTGACTACAAAAAGGTTTGGCCGCTTAAAAAAATACATTTTATAACTTTGAGAGCTGTTGTATGAGCAAGATTGTTCAAGTTGAGACAAATCACAGTGGGATGATGTTGACCCTTGAGGGATAAACTAAGATCTCTGTCGCCACAGAGACGTGAAGATCGTGGTGTGAGCAGGGAAGACTTCTCTCCAACTGGCAGCAGGCCTGGCCTAGCACCAGGGTGCTCAGCCAACAGTTCCTCTCCTCTGTCCGACCCCCCTCCACCTCTTCCTCCACAGCCTCCTGGATGCCAGTCTGCATGGCAGTTGTGGGCCAAACAAGTCCCAGCCATCAGGCCAAAGGGGCAATGCAACTGTTGCCAGCTGGGCCAGCACTTCACGGCCGAGCACCACTCTCCAAACAAACAGTGCAGTGGGACACAAGCCACGGGCAACATGGAACCTGTCATTACCAGCCGTGCATGGCTGGTTCACTCCCCAAAACCCAAGCCAGGCCAAGGGCTTGAACGTGTACTGCACTTGACTTTAACAAAATATCTCAGCCAGGGTATGCCATAAGAGAATCCATTTCCAGAAATATGCTGGATCATCAGCATATCAAGGTATGTGTGTAGATTTCCCTTTTTCAAATGATTTCTAGCTTGTTACCTACACATTTTAAGCAATAAGAAGGGCTATTTTAAAGAAATGAACGACAAAATGAAGATGTTTATATATGAGTGAAAAACTGTGGAAAGCCACTGCCTGCCAAACAGTCTCTTGGGATTAACTACATACCGTCTAATTATACAACATCTAGAAAACTTCCTATGCTCCCTAAACTAAAATTGGATGCTACGGGCATTGGACCTCAGTGGAGTTTTATCCACTGATCAAGGTTGTACAGGCCTTTGTGGCATAACCCTACTTTGTCCTTACAATTTTGGCTAAAACGTATGATGGTTTGAGGCATTCATCATAAAAAGGGCCTTTTCAACATCACTAAATATGAATCAGTCAAAGGGAGGATCGTTTCGATTGAATGACCAACCACTGCTTTTACTGGAATGTACCACTGAGACAAAAGCATCTAGAGAAAGTCTCAGAGTAATGAACAACAAAACCTGGGTCACAACTTTTTACACAAAGAGAAATTGTGTTTCAGTAGGTTTCGTGCCATAATTCAATTGTCCATCACAGCTGTCATGCTAGTGTCATTGCCAGAGCCTGCTAATCCAAATAACTATGGATTTGTCACATGCAAATTGCAGTCTCTCAGACACCCCTGACATTCTGTTGCATTTTCCTTTTTCAAATAACAATGAAAAGACACATCTCAGGAAAGGTAATGGCCAACCTCAAATGTTAACAGTGCATCTAATTAGTCTTAGAGATGTTTTTATTTTTGAGAAACCAGGACATTTAAACCGCTCCAAAACAATAAAGCTTCAATAACTTCATTAAAACAGATACAGATATAATGAAATGGCATATCTATTCATCCATTTTATTTGATTTGTTAAATGGCAATTATGTAAGTAATGCTGCTGCTATAACATACAAGAATTTTTCATCATAATTTTACATTCCAGGCAGTATATCTGGATCTCTACTGAATATAGTAAGAGAGTGCAAGGCTATGGATAATAAACAGTTGCTGAGATCAAGGTGATGATCTACCATGATGAAACTACTATGATATTGAACCATTCAGGATGAGCCACTTCTTATCCACATTATTATTATTAACTGACAGCACTAAATCTTAAGAGACTTTAAGGTGTTTTACTCTTTTGGATAGTTAGCATGTATTATATAAGCTATTGACTAATGAAACTAAGTGATTCAAGAACAAAAGGAAAAATGTTGCTTTATATTTTGTCATTTGCTTTTTATTGTATTTTTTAATATCTGAGATTATTATATTCTGTCAGAAAAAAATTACACCAATAATTCATGTGACAACAGAAGGAATTCAAAAAAGATTGAGACTGAATTTTTGTTTAACAGTAGACTGCATTGTTAAATTGGATTTGGCAAATAAGATATTTTTAAGGATGTTTTCTTCAGCACTTGTCAAAACCATTGTGGTTTACACATCATGTAATGCCTTTCATAGCAAGCACCACCCAACCAAAGTAAGACATGGGTGGGGTGATGGGGTCTGTCCCTTTGCCTTCTAGGTTCTGCAGGCAAAAGAAAAAATTAAAAATTTAATACAACAAAAAAATCTATTTTTGTATTTAGTATAAAAACATTCAAAAACATTCAAGGTTAGAAGCTTTTTGCTTCGAAAAAGGAACCAATACGCTGTTGTTAAGTATTTTGATGGGAGCTCCTCTTGAGTACTGATGCCTACAAATGCCTTGGCTTTCAACCATTTCACTTCCTTGAAAAAAGGGGTCCTCTTTTCATTGTTTTGCCCATTGTGATAAAGGGGATCTTTTAAGCCATCAACAACATGGGAACAATGTACTGCCTTTGTTTCATTGCACCATCCTGGGGGTCTGTTAGAATGTGATATAGACATACAGAAGCACAATAAATGATTGATGGGTAAGGGAAAATTTTTAAAAAGAAAAAAAAAATCAAAATTCAGCATTTGTAAATATTTCAGGCTCTTGCACCCTACCAAAGAGAGATCTGAAGGGTAACAAAGATGAGAGCAAATAATAAAAAAATAAAACTATACTTAACTATCTATCCTGATCCAAACAAACAACCAAGACAGCTGACTTCTTTGTTGAGACTATCACTGTTTGTCTGATACCAATAAAACAACACACTAGCAGTCACAAATCTTAGGCCCACTTGGACATGCTGTACTATTAGGTCATTAGCCATTTCCACTGTTGAATGCCGCTTTATATTGCACCAAAGTAAACTGTACAAACTAATAATAAAAATAAGATGTGAATGAGAGCTTTATAAAAGGGCAAGAAAGGTACGACAATGGTAGTTTATGGGCACAAAGTAGTTTACCCTGGCAAGGAATGGAGCCAAAGAGCAACTTATCATAGCAAATGCCATGTCCTGGCATGGCTCCAGGTGGACAATCTGAAATGTGCATTAAGGTATAGAGGCTATCGCTGTAGATAAAATATAACAAACATAATGGTAATTCCTGCTTGCTGAAAATACTGGCAACCAGTAATGCAATGGCATTCAATAAAATTCCAGGCAGCTGTTGCATAGTATCCCCAGAAGTAAGCACAATGGCTTGCTGGGAGGGAACAACAGTCACAGAAGACTCAATGTGATAGGTTCTAATTGCTTCAAAATGTCCTGAAGAAGACTCCCTATTATCTATTTAAATCGGCTGATAATGGGAGGCTAGAAGGAGGAGGAGATGGAGAAGGGGGAGGAGGAGTAGGAGGAGAAGGGGGGCGACCTAGGCAGAGGGAGAAAGCTATCCTCTGTGCTGCTGTCGCCTCATTATTTTCCGTCTTGACGGACGCCTGCGCTCTACCCCTGGATAAATGGCCCTGTGCTGAATAAGTTATCGTCAGACACACAAAGGAAAGAGTGCGCTCCACAAACAACACAGCAGTACTGCAAAGCATGATTCTCTTTTTTCCTCTCCTTCTCAGTCCCCCCCCCCCCCCCCAACCTCAAAGCCCTCACCCTTCCCCCTGCTCCCTCTAGACGAAAGGCAGACCCTGCCACAGACTGAGATCTCACCTGTAATTTCTACAGAAGCTCACAGTTGGTGGGGGAAAAACGTAATAGAAATAATAAAATGAAAGGCAGGAAGGATGCAGGCATCCGTGTTTGCTAAAAAGATATATACCAACATTCTCCATTTTGTTTCATCTGTCCTTTTTGTTTGTGCAGCTCCTCACTGAAGACAGGGACCTCCTTTGGACAGCATCTGAAGATGTCTGAGAGGAAGGTTTTTGTTCTTCTGAAGACAGGGCCCACAGCATGTTCTGTGAAAATGGTTAGTTTTATCTGATGTTTATTTTGTTTACTTTTCTGTTGTTTGGACTGTTGGGGTCTGACATATCAAATCAAGATCAACTCAATACGATGCTCCAGTGAGAGAAAAGGATTTCGTATGGTTGCTAAATGGGATATAGGGGTAACAGGAAAATGTCCACACTAAAATGGTTACTGCTATGGTTTGCTCTGTGGTCACCAATCCCTCTCCCTTGCTGTCACTCAAAAGTAGCAATGGAACTTTTGGACAGGAGGGCCTCTTTCCCCTGTGACGGGGAAATCAGAGGGTGCCATGGCCCGACAGGCGCTCGACGGCAGATCAAACAGGGCGGGTACCCTTGGAGTGACACCTGGAGCCACTTCAAGGGATGAGCGTGCCACTGATCTCCAGTCATCTCGTCAGAACGACAGTCTGTCAGGGTTAAAGGAGGGGAAAAAAGAAGCTCTATCAACTGGGATGGTATGAACAAGGTCGAATGAGGAATCACCTCAATGTCATGGCTGGCTGACCCTAGAGCATTTGGAGGAGTGCAGAGTGTAATTTGTTGGAATGAAAGTTCAGCATTGTTTCCCAGTTCAGGAACTAAGTGATAGCTAAATGTGCTCATACAGCAGTTTCACTCAAAATATGCCTGTAGTTTTTGCTTGTTGTGCCTTCACTGCAAATTACATTTACCTTAAAACGATTTAGATAGGATTGAATGGTTACTATTTTCTAAAGTTATCTCCAACTTTGGTATGTTTTACATGACAGTACTGACTGTAGTCCTTAAGAATCTGGAAAAAACGTCTTCACCACTACTTTAAAAATAATTAGAATTCAACAATGTCCTGATCTATCTGATCCATCAAAAACAGAAGCTGATGTGGAGTAGATAATAGAGAGGGGGAGATAGTGAGGGAGAAAAGGGGGGCTCTGGCAGCCTGAGTCAATCCTCAACAGACAAATGCATCCCTTATATAAAACAACAACACGTCTTTGCCCTTGTCAACAACCCTTTCCTCTGCAGCCCAAGCTTGAGTGTGTGTATCTTTTTCCTTTCTGCAGAAAATGTCCCATCAGCACTCTCTAATGGGTGAGGTGGAGGAAGAGAGAAAAAGACAGAGATAAAGCGGGAGGGAGAGCGAGTGAGAGACAGAGGTGGCAGTGGTGCTTGTTTGGCTCAGGAGCACTGAGTAATGAGGCTAAGGCGCACCCTGTCATTGTCCCAGCAGCAGCCTGCAGCCACAGACACACAAGAACATTAAAAAGTATCTCCAATATACAAAAAAGTGAAGATTTTAGGGACACTTATGTGACATTCAAAACAAAAAATAGTTCAATATCAACATAAATTTAATAAAATAACCCGCTGTTGTATACTTTAGGACTCATCAGATCACTAACTCTGGATATAGTTACAAGCATGAGTTGTCGGAGAGTCCTGACATACTCATCATGTCCATTTCTATGGATGTTAAGAACGGAATGGATTACTGATGGGCATGCTGTTCATTGCATGCTACTTTGATGCCTGTGTGGTCAGTAATTGTACAATTGTACTACGGCGAAAGTATGAGCTACCACTATCAACGTGAAATATCTTTCCATAGTAGGCTGACATGTTATGCTTAGTCCACCAATTACATAGACCCATAACATGCAAGTATAGACACATCGGCTGGACTCATCTTGATATGCAGAAAGTTTAACTAGAGGTTGCAGTGGGGGCAGTTAGGATTCATGCTTTGACACTTTGCTCCTTTGCCAGAATAAAAACAGACCGGACATAAAAAGCACAGAATGCTTCCCTGGAGGGGCAGAAAAGGCCAGGGATGGGACTGACCCAGAGGGATGCTGCAATATGGGGGTGGGGTACAAGGGGTTGAGTGGGGTGGTAATGATGCCAGGCTGAACAAATTGAGAAGCAAAGGGAATGCGTTTAAATGTAGTACATGGAGTTATCGTGGCAGCAACATGGAGAGGAGATCAGAGAGAATGAGATCCACTGGGAGTGATCTGCCACTCTCGGGACAGAAAACACGAAGCTCGGCATTGCTACTGTGGTGAGTTCAACTTTAATACAAGGTAAAATAGCATGTAAAATAGGGCAAACATGTCTTACACAATATCAGAGACACTGAGTATATGCCAATATTCTGATGAAACAACAAGTGTTGGATTGTGAATGCATGCTGCATGGTATTGTAGGTACAGTTTATAAATAGGTAGTAGGTACACACGCAGTTTTTTGTTTGCTCTTATTTGAAGCAAATGAATAAAAACACAAAAATGAAAAGGGAAAGTAGAAAACATCTGAACTGCAATATGTCAAATCTTTCAACTTCAAGAAGGCCCCAAGACTCCAATCACACCACAACTCACTAGTAGAGTTAAGTTTTATCAATTATGTGACTTTTATAACCCAGTAGTTAATGTTCTGATAGATGGATAAAGAGAGATTATATATATATTTTTTATTTTCATCAATAAAACAGGACAGTGGAACACTAACAGAAAAGTTTCTTTCTCCAGTTGATTTTTCGGGGCCATGCATTTTGGTCTCTTGGCTCATTTAGTTACTGAACTCTCAGTTTCCTGTGAATAACACAGACAGAAAACATGCTTTGACCTCACAGTACCACATCTAACTACTGAGCTAAACCACAAACATAAACTTAGCCACACATTAAGACAGCTTATCAAGACATGTCAAAAAGGAAGCTTGTGTCTTGGTAGCAGTGTAGCTGCATTCGTTTGTGAGCTAATGCGCCTTCCTCACCCTGGCTCATGTGCTGATCACTTAATCAGTGTCCAGAGTGTGAGCATGAGTCCTGTTCTGAAGGCTGAAACTCTGTCCATCCTGCCTGCCCGTCACTACTGCTAGTCCCTGCCATGAATATGGAGCTGTTCTGTGGCTGGGAGCTTGCTTATGTTTTCTGTCTGATATCTAGGCCCCATTCCCATTTCAAAGGGAGGTCCACCCGGGGCCTTGACTTTTTGATCTGCCTGGCGACTGAGTCGACCACCTGCATGTGGGATCAGCTGCCAGTGAGAGCAGACAACCCCTCTGCTTCAAAATATACATCCTCCCCCCCTTCGTCCTCCCTGCTTCATTGCTCTTCACTGTACCCCCTCCTTTCGTGAAGCTGCCAGTAGCTCCTGTGGTCCTAACTGGATCTGGAGCTGAATCCCATTCCCAACTGTGGATGAGATGCTTGAGATACTTAAACCCTAACCAGGAAGGCTTGTGCTACAGTCAGAGATTAATTTTATATTTATTCGAAGCAACAATGTCAATGTGCTGTGGAAACAACAGACGCCTAATCAAAAGTTCTAATTACCTAATGAGGGATACTGATCAGTGAATGTGAACTGTAACCCTAACACTGGCTCTACTAAAACCACTAAATGAAATTGTCTTGCAGAAATATTTGACAGGAAAATCCACTAAACAACATTTAAATATATACATGAAGTCTAAATCAAAAATCTGGCCTGTGGGGATTGAATTCTTTCTCACATTTGTGGACTTTGGTGTCACAGAAATGTTAAAAGTTGATGATTAAAGATGCAGGCAAGTACTACACCTGCTTTGGAGATACATAACATTACATAAGTAACATCAAGACATCTACACGAAAATCCTTTTGCGGTACAAAAAGTGGTGGACTGGTGGATTTAAACGTTCACTGTATGAAATTAAAATATATTATTTGATAGATATCAATATAATATCAAGACTGCCTTTCTACCTCATTGGGATCACTGTGCCTGTCATAGTATAATTAAAACCCACAGGACTTCAGATGATTGAATTAAAAATTAACCAAGAATGGACGCCCTAAATGCCAACCACGAGACCACTGACATCTATTCAATTCACAAAGCTGATATGAGACAGAGGCTATATTTGTGAGACTAGTTATCGACACAAGACCAAATCAGTCCTCAGCGTCTATAAACAGTGTTTTATACTAATTCCGCTCATTGACAGTGATGGGTTTTACAGTCATAAATGTGTAAAGATGAAATTTCAAACAAAGCAACAGCTATTTCAGTGTGTGTCTAAATGTTTTTTTTTACCCAATAAGTGATATTCACAGAGTCTTTAAGTTAATTGGCTTTCTTGAACCCTAACAGCTAGCTTAATGAGTGTCTAATTGTTTCTCAGCTGGGGTGATATCCAACAGACCATGAAGACACTTCAAGAATAGGTGTGAGTTTAAAAGAAATGACACCAACAATAAAAAAAAAGGATAAGATAAAGTTCTACATTTCCTCTGGGCTATTTGTCTGGCATTGACATAAAGTGTTCACTACTCCTAATAAACTGATACTGTATATATTTGTTATTGATGTAAAACAACTGTAAAAAAACAGAATACTGCAAAAAACATAATTTTCCTTAATGTGTATATGAATGAGATGGTTACAGTATCTGTGTCCACTTCTGCCTTGTATCACAAGGTTATTACACTGAAGAATATCTGTAAAAGTCCTCTACATGCTGTGGGTACGCTTAAAGCAATACAATACTTCTATAGCTGGTACAAAAAAGTAACCTCCTTGTCATTTCAGAGTAGAAAATGCATTGGCTTTGACACGGCACACAAATAAATCAAATAATAAAGGAGGAAATTGGAGGTTCAAATACAAGACACAATACACAGACAGTGAACCAGCCGTGGAACTGGCTTGGTGGAAAAAGGGTGCCTGAACTTCCTTTTTGTCCTCAGTTCTCTATCTCTGCTTATAAATGACTTTAGAGTTGATGTTTCTAGCCCACACATTTGCAACAAAATACACTTTGTTCTACTCAAACAGTGAACAAACACAAAGAAAAAAATGGCTTTTTGTTTAAAAAGGCAGGGGGTGTAAGTTGTGCTGCTCCCATCAAGCAGAAAGCTGGGTGGTAGTCGAAGAGCCTCGCAGCCAGGCCCCACTTTGGAAAACCCTCATAAATCCTGATTTGAGCAGGGCGCTAACCAGAGGAGGTAAGGCACGTCAAGAGAGGGAGCTGGAGAGTGGGGGGGAGTGGCAGCTTGCCTCTTAAAATGCTACATCTGATTAAGTCTTCCCATTATGTGACAGCTGAACTTTAACATTAATATGATAATATTGAAATAAGTGTGTGTTATTTACTTCAGCTCCAGAGGGGGGTGCAGGGAATAGAAGAGGGAAGGAGGAATGATGAATGATTTCTGGACAGCTTTGGATGACATGCCAGGCGAGGTGACCCCCCCCCTTCCCCCCCGCAATTCCTTCTCCTTCCCATAATCAGACTTGACAAAATGGAGACATATGCAGAAATATTGGTTACAGTCGGCGTCACAGCCTTTCTCAGGCCTTCCCTCTCTAGTAACTGCCGGCCGTCCTGTGAGCCGCCCTCTAAATTGTCTACGGGCACTGAAGCATCTATTTCAATTGGCACTTCCTTCCTGGGCCCAGGATTTTACATTTAGTCTGTGTCATTTACATATTACTCTTAATCAAAATCCACAGTGGGCGACAAGGAGAGAAAAAAAAAACAAGAAAGAGGCAACGAGAAACAAAACCATGGCATCACGGTTCAATGGCAGGCACACAGGCACTTTATGAAATGGAGATGTGACAAGACATTACAGTGTGTGTATGTGGGTGTCTGCACATTTTGTGTGTGTGTGTGTGTGTGTGTGTGTGTGTGTGTGTGTGTGTGTGTGTGTGTGTGTGTGTGTGTGTGTGTGTGTGTGTGTGTTGGGAGGCGGGTGGATAAGATAATGCAGGGACTATTGAAATATTTGCGTGAATGTTGTTTTTATGATTGTCAGGAGCATCCTTTTTCATGAACTAGCAAGCAAGAGAGACAAAGGCTGCAAGTTGGATATGGGTTGTAAGTGAATATTGTGAAAAACAAAGGCCAGGAGAAGAAAACAACAGGCATTTGTGTATACTTGTGTTTCACAGCTCTTTACCACAGGATGCTATGCTGGTCCTCTCAGTCTAACCTGAGACCTAACATGAATATTATTGCATGTAACAAGAGAGGCATTCAACAGTAAGTCAGTTTTATACTGATGCAACATACAACTAATCAGAACAATTAGAATTAGAAGTGAAAGTGCAAAATTTTCCGTCTAATTGTAGCTGTAACTTGTAGAGTAGTTCATTATCATCCAAATAAAATGCCACGAAAGTGGACAACATCAGCTGGTCATAATTTAACAGGTGACTACACACGATGAAATGCAACGCATTATTAACTATAATATTTCTCTTTTGTATTCAACCATCCATTTATTTGTGAGCCCATTCGCAATGCAAAGCAATGTAGCCAACAGTGACAACAGAAATCGAAAGGTCAGATAACTTTAACTAAATTGTAAACTTTATTAGATGGTGATGAAATGGGCAAGCTCACAGCACTGATAAAGCATGATACAGAGAGGAGCAGAGCAATGTCCCTACCTGCCTCTTACCTTCTCAGCATGCCGGTAAGAATACGAGAACTCTTGCCTAGGTTGGCATCTGTTTCTCTCAGCTGTGGGGACAAAACAGACGAAAGATGCGTTTTAGTTTTCATACTGATCAAGCAATTCTGAAGATTATGTCTATGAAGATACTACAGAGTATAAAGCATTACCATTACCATAACCACATTATTCAAATAAAGATAAAGAAGAAGGAAAGGTAATGACTGATTAAGACTGAGGACACACATATAGGTTCTATGCACACAGATTGTACAGCTACACAACTTTGTACTACTGGCCTTGAGTCAAAGTATCTTGCTCAAGGGCAATTTGAGAAATACACCTTTAAAGTTTGACACTTTGTTTCCACTCAAAGTTGTTGGTTGTAAGCTAGAAAAATTAATCACAGTTTCTTTGATTAGATAAAAGCTTTTCGGCCTTCAGGTTGATGGTTCATCTATCTAGATACATCCCCAGACAAAACTCTTGTCTAAGCATCCCTGTACATCTACTTTAAAAAGCTAGTTACACCATGCATATTTCTTTAACAAATCTAGAGACGGTACAAGGCATTTGATGATAGACAGAAAATCTCTTTAAGGAGGTATTCAATAGATTCCCACAGTGGAGGACAAGAAACTCTAATGGCCTTCTGCTCATCTTGCAGAAAAGCAAACATTATAATGGTATAGGGAAAAGAGTGAGAAGGGAGCTTTATGTTTGAGGTACATGGTAAGCACATAGAGTCCTTGAAAGCACACTTGAAATAATGATCATGGCTATCCAGGGCTAATTGCCTTGGATATTTTCCTTTTTCCTTGCTCCATCTTCTGTCTTTTCTTTCTCCCTGCCTTTTTCGCTCCGGGGTCATAAGAATGTTTTCATTCAGCTCTCTTATCAGGTGTAAAGACTTTCACAGGGAAGGAAATTGACAGAGATGTTGCCAACAAGGTGTGAATATGACTGGAAAAAACATGCTGACACTGCACTGAGTGAGCTGCTACTAACATCTACCTGTAGTCACATTTCTGGAGGTTGATAGGGGAGTGTGGGGAAGAGTCATTGTAGAGATTTTCTCTCTAGAGTCAGCAGGGAGTAATTCATCTTCATCTCTCTGTGAGATAATAACCACTTTAACAATAAAGTCACTCTCGCTCGGTATGTTTTCATCAGTGTATTATATTGTATTCTATTCTATTTTTAATTCCTCTCTTTCATGTCTCTTCCTCCAACCTTTCTCTACTCTGCAGTGGCTTCAGCATCACTTCCTCTTCTGTTTGTTCTGGCTCATCTTGCCTGCAATTCATCGACTCTTCCTGTCCCTCCTTTAGTTCTACTTTCTTCTTCTTTTTTCCATCTTTACTTCCTACCCTTTGGCTGGGCTGGTGCGATGCAGGTTGCCAGAGCCAAGGACACATGTGGCACAGAGTAGGAGGTGAGGGACCTGGGGTTTGGACCCTCTGGCAAGTCCTGCAGTTGCCTGATTTCTGCCTTTACCCACAGATCAACCCCTAGATACTTTGCCTTTTTCTCCCAAAATACATCTCTCTCTAAATCATTCCTTCTTTTCCATTCCTCTCCCACTCTGCTCAGCCTGTCACCAAATCTCATGCTTTTCCTCCTTAACCTGAAATAAAAACCAGCTGAAATTTTAGTGCAGTTGACTGTCTAGAATTAACTGAGCTATATGGATTTACATGAGAAAAATGTTTCTCCTACATTTTATTTTTATTATACAACTCTAAAACACAATTTCTGCAAAGAAGGTCACTCTCCAAGATCAAAATACTATTATTAAAGTCAATAGCTATAAATAAAGCTAATGTGTATAAAATTCTATAAATAGTCTCCATTTCTTTTCAATCATTCTTTCTTTCAAAGTGTGTCAATTGAGGTTGCTTAGCAAAGGCTTTTTTCAAGGACCTCTCTGTATTTAGCTGCTTTTATCATGCTTTCAATTTCTGACCAGCCTCACTGTCCCTGCCAGACCCATTGGAATTCTGTTCAAAAGGTTGAATTTTTGTATCATCCAAACAGAATATTTCTAAAAATGTGTTTTTAATATGTCACGGTGGGTTATCTAGTATAGAATGACTGAGGCTTTTTTGAAACAATTTTAAATTAAATCTACAACAGGGAATGAGCAAAAAGCAAAGAGGACTGAATACTTTCTGAAGCCACATCACGGACTTAGTTAAATGACTTAATTCATGGTGCCTAATTAGGTGGCTACAGATGAAGATGTGATCACGACATAAGGAAGAGAACAAAAGTTATCCAAGCATTATTTAGTTTTGAGAGCATTGAACATTATTCATTGGGGGTAACAAATGAATAATTTATGTTCACAAATTACTTTTTTTTTTTGGTTTGTTCCCTGAAATGAGTCATTCCTACCCCTAAATTAGTAAATGTATGCACTTGAATTATTCATTTAAGAATCTAAATGACGAATATTAGAAAACAAATATCAAAAACTTTCCCGTTACCTGTCAGGCTCTGCATGCGCTAGCCTGGAGAATGGTTAAATCACATTCTTAAATCCACTCAGTGGTTCAGAGTTTGGAGCATACTACTTTGACCCAGTGTTGAAACCTTCCATTGACTTCCATTTGTACCATAAAAACCTAAACAAAAGGCCACATCTCCTGCAGAGCATGGGGATTTGCGTGTGTGTGTGTGTTGGTATGTGCATGTTTTTATGCTCATGCTTCGGCATTTATGCTAACGCAATACCTCCTTCACCTTCTATCTCTTTCATGCAATAGCGCTGTTAACCATCTTTCCCATCCTATCTCATTAAACGTTGCTTTCTTTTTATTTTAGTTTTGCCCGACAAAGAGCCTTTAAAGGCCTCTGAGTTTGTGTGTGTGTGTGTGTGTACATGCATGTGGTGTTGGTGCTGTGGGGGAGAGGGGGGCAAATAAGGCTCATGGGAAGAGAGAAGGAAAGCAAAAGAAAGAGATAGCAGATAGTCTCAGTAGACACCGTGGACCGTTTTGAAAGGAGATGTTTGATTTCCTTTGAAATCGCCTGTGCGAGGCCCACTGCCATGTTGTGATCTTTAAGCATTCTGCATTGAGGGGGCTGACAGGGCTGGGCCCCCTTCCTGTGTTTGGTCTTTTGTGTCTCTGCCTACCTGTCTGTTTGGCTGGGTGGATGTAAGGAGAAGTAGCGCTATGGATTGAGAGAGAGAGAGAGAGATAGAGGGACAGAGGGAGAGAGAGAGAGAGAAACTGGAGAGGAATGCTGAGATATAAAGGAAGGTAGGTGAGAAAGGGCAAAAGTAACCGCATGGGAAGAGAAAGTGGTCAATGTTGTCAATGTTGCTAACCTTTTGTGACATCTTTACAGTCTCACAAACACTTGTCAGAATAGACAAATAACTTTAAGCAGGTGGCATGTGTACACTCACCCTTTCTCTGGCTCTCTGGATCTTCTCACGGTCGCTGTGCAGGTTGGCAAGTATCTCCTGACCCACTTGTTCTGCAAGAGAATCACATACAGTTTAAGGGAGATCATATTTCTCATATTTCTAAAAGAAAAAGAGAGAGAAACATGGAATTGTTTCTTTATAAACTATTTTTTCACCAGATTTCATAGCAGCGTGTTTACAGTTAAGGTGTACACGTGTATGCATGCACAATCTGCACATTCTGCTTTCTGTACACCCAGGATGCAATGAAGGAGGCCAAATGTGACTTTTGATGCAGTTGTTGGATTTTCTGAGAGTTTTAGGAGCGATCTTTCTAAAAAAGTGTTTCTTCCTTCAATACTGAGCTTTTATTGCTGCAGCTTATCAAAGTGATTATTATTCTCTTCCACTAACAACTCATTTAAACATTGCTGTCCCCACCATGGATGCACCTTTTATCAATCAAAAAACATTTTTTAGTAGATCACCTGCAAAGCACCCACAAATGAAATCTTCAATTTCCAAGCTTGTGTACATAATTTAGCACCCTCTATTTGGGACCTTATGAAATCAGGCCCTAACTGTACGTAGCACAGAGAACACTGTCTATAAGGAAGACCTGGTGGGCAGGTTGTAGACTAATGTAGCAGTAATTTTTTATCTTCTTAAAATGAAGTAAACAGACATGAGGTTCTAGACAACAACACCAGCATCCAGCCTGCCAGTGGGGTCTGTTCAGCCAATGCAATATTCATTAAGCCATTCTTTTTTTAAATGGCTGTAGATGGCAGCACATTAACACACAGTTATAAAACATCCTCGACAAGGCACCTGACAACTTGTCAGTGGTCACTGTCATTTTCTTCTCCCCTGGGTTGGGGACGAGAAAAGAAACAAACAAAAAATATATATATAAACCAAATAAGCCCCCCCCCCCCCAAACCCACTGCTGCCATCAATTCAACTATACTGCTACAGCATTAGCGTTTAAAAATGAGGGAGGCAAAGGATGAATCAGGAAAAAAGGAAAAGAAGTGAAGAATCTTTGCATGGATCAAAGACAGGCTTTCAAGCGCACCAAACAAATCCGGAATAAACAACGCAGTTGCTGACTGTATTACACTACACAGGTGCCGCACACCAAAGGGCCCACGTGCTGAGCGCCTGTTTGGGGGGAGCAGTGCAAAAATGGGCTACATCTGGCAGCTAAACAACAGAAGAGAGAGAAAAATTGAGAAAACGATAGAGAGAGACAGAGAAAGGGGATCAGGGAAATGTAGAAAAAAAGAGAAAACACTGTCAAATGAACAATGTTCGCTCCCATTCATCCCACCTCCACCCCCCCACTGTAACTGACTCAAATGTGTCTCTTCCTGCCTTCATTAATTTCTAATCTAGGACAAGACAGATTGAAGGATACCCAGATTAAACAGTGCAGTCAGACAGTCACATGTGACAAATAGGGCAGATTAAAAGACTGAGTGCAGGTATTAATAACCATAAAAATACAAGCCCTCCCTCATCCCCACTGGAGAAGAACAAGGGATAAACAGGAAAGGAGTTGTAGCGGAAATCTTCTGTTAAAGAGATAAATAAGCACATCTATCCATCTCTGTCAGGATTGTGCGTTTTTCTTTTTATAAATGAGTGTGACAAGCAGTGCACAGGAGCAGAGTTTTTCTTTTTTTTTTTTGATGGCAAGTGCATTATTGGAAAGGTTTGCAAAGTGTAAAAAGATGGATGAGGTAGCAGAAGAAAAGATGTCTAAAGATCCAAATATATTTTAAGCTACTGAGCAATCATTACACACATTCTGTTAAGGTATGTATTACATAGAACAATCGTGTTTCCTCAAAATGTAGGCAAGAATGGATCCACTAGACACCATACCTGCTCAAAGACGAAGAGAGTAACGTGAAATCATTTGTAGTCAGTGGAATATTTTCTTAAACTGACAGACTAAAAAAGTTTACTATAGCTTGTAAAGATAAACATTTTCCCCAGTTATCAAAATCTCATCCTCCCTTCCTGGATTTCCTCCACCACACTGGGCCACTAGAGTACACCTCCCCAGGGAATGCATAGTGTTTGTCTTCATCATATGTCTTCCTTTGCATTACTCATTCTATGGCATGTATCTACATTTCCATTCATCTTATTTAAACCCCACTGTCCAGTGGTCTGTGAAGAAGTTCATTAGTTACTGGAGAAAATAACCTGTTGGGCAAGAAATGGCACAAAATATTGAGTTACAACAAAAAATCTAATGTAGAGGAATAATAAAAGGCCCCACATGTAACAAATTACTCCCACATTGTGACATGCTTTTCATCGTCATCATATGTGTCATGTAGACAAGGCTTCCACGTCAAAACTATCTATCAAAAAGTACAGCGAACTGGTCCTTGCATTAACATTAGCTGTGCTCGGGAGAACGCTAAATAGCATTTCTGTAGGATTCTGACTTTTGCAATGTTAACATAATACATACTGACATTTAAATAAATACAAAATGTATGACCCAGACAAAAACATGAGGTATTAAAAGTACTTCATTTATAAATTAAAAATATACAGTTGAATCATAAAACAATGCAGGAGAGGAGAAATAATTTCCAGTTACAGTCCCTGACTTGTTGCTCGTTAGTGTGTAAAATATTCCCCTCCTGTTTAAACAGCTATTAACAATTTAAATAACCCTGGCCCAGAGGCCTTGCTCTGACTCACTTGTTAAGGATCCCCATCCCCAAAGGTCCATTTAACAAGCCCATTATTCCATTACATTACACTCACACCAGCACCGGAGAGTCTTAATTTAACTCATTCCTCTAATGTAACTGTAGCAACACATTAGAATAGGAAAGTTGAAGGCACATATTGGAATGAGGGGGAAATAATGTCTGTATTAGGACTTTTCCCCCTTTAAATTCATGGTCATGCTATTGGCATAAGCCAGTCTAGACCAGTTCTAGACCATGTAATCTTATCTTACCCCTTCATTTTTTTAAAACAATGATAAGGTACTTAGAAAATATATTTTCTGGGCAATTATATGTATTAGTGTATACAGTAATGTAATCTACATTGATAGAACAAGCACAGAAAGACTAAGTAATAATATATAATTCCTTGTAAATGTAAATATAAACTGCTTTCCACCCACCTAACTCTGAATAATACTGCCAAGAAAGCCAACAATTCCAGTACTATCCAAACCTCCACAGCCTTCAACTTTCTGCAGTGCATGGACACATTTAATTGGAGGCATCATCTATTTTACAGGAGCTGTTTCAGAGCAGTTACACACTGTCTGGGGCCCCTGTCTCTTTCTGTGTAGCATTTTTGCCTTGCTCCCTCTGTCCCCAGAGTAGAAAGGGTACAAGACCTGACAGTGGTATGCTCTGAGGCTCAGCACAGCTCCTTTTCATTAAGCAGTTGAGACTATTTTTTGAAGGTTACCACACACACTTATATCCGGACACAAGCCACACACTCCAACAAACGGGGATGGAAGCCCATGGGAGGGTTGAGAGGAAGAAAGGAGGACCCTGATAAATGTTAGACCATACATTTTCACCCTCTCAAACTGTTTCTAACACACACACCCCCGCATTGTACTAGTCAACTTATATGCCTGTGTCTCCCAGGTGAATAAAGTTACCTGTCTTTGTACATTTCCAGAGAAGCTTTTTTTTAAGTGTGCCTAGTGACATACTTTCATCACCACCACCAAAGTTGTACCCACACTGGGATGTATTTGTGATGCTGAGCCCACAGGCCATTAGGCTAGCACCTTCGCACTGTGCTATAGCTCAAAATAAAGAAGTGCCAACTGTGAGGTCACAGGGGGGCTTGTAGCATCTAGGGGCTCAGTGATGCTACGGCAGATTACTTATAATAATATCAAACTCAATCCCATGTTAATCTGTTACTACTTTGCAGCAAAAGTGCTTGCGTTTCATGAAAACAGACACAGGTTGTCCTCAAAATTGGGATTTTCACATCTTCTGTATTTAACACCGATTCTTCCTCAACAGCAAGCTGTATAGATAGTATACCCCTTCAAAGCACTAATGGCTCTGGTCTGTTTTTGGATAGGTCTGAAGACTTAAAAGGCCCAAAACAAGAAATATTCTGGGCAGGGTAAGGCTGGGCCATTCCAGTCCATCCTGACTTAGCCCATGCATTGGCCCTTCCCCTTGCATGTGTATAAGTGGTGGTGGGCAGTCAGGGTGGATTTCTGGGGCCTTTCTTCACTCCGCCAGGCTCTGTTTTATTCATCGCCTGCGCCCTGACCCTGCAGAGCTCCTGTTCTGACAAATCACTTCTGATTAAGACAGATCTCTGTTAGTCAGCCACTCAACTTGGCCTATTCATCATTCCACGGAAAATATTCTGCCCTCCTCCCCCGTCTCTCCTCCTCCCAGCTCGTTTGCCTGTCAGACCGAAGCAAGCCGCAAAAGAAATTTCCACTGCTGTTTTAAATGGCTGATTACAGACAATTGGTGGATGGAGAGACGTAAGAGCGTCTTATGGGTGATAAGACGCAAGTTTAATGGGTATAAATGACCAGGCCTGTAGGAGACCAGCTGGTAATAGAACCATTTGTTTAAAGCTGAACCAGTGTGGAGAGAGCTGAAAGTGGCATTTTCCCTCTATTTGAGTTCCCCTTCCTCTTTTCCCTTCACCTCAGCCTCAAAGTCAAATTCTCAGATCACCATAATTTAAATTTTTTTAAACAGCAAAGTCCCCTTCATCTTCATTCAATGAGAATTGATGAGGCTGAGAAAGGAATAGTTTGTTTTACATTTATGAAATTACCCATATGTACATGTCCCTGTGGACACAGCTGCAGAGACTGACACAGTCACTAATATATTAGTTTGTTTTCCATGGGTTGGTAAAAATGTAAACATAATATTTTTTGTAAGTGTAATTACTAATAGAGTCAGATGTCTAAGAGCCATCATATGCAAAGTTCTGCCATAATAAACTAAAGCAAACTCCTTCTGCTGTGCCAAGGCATCCAGAAAGCCACAAAGCTATTGTGTTAAAATTTCTAACAAACCAGATTAAATTAACCTGAACAACAACCTCGGTGGTGGCAAAGGGCTGAGAAGCAGGAGGGGTGAGTGGAGAATGAGGGCTCTACAAGCAAATTGCCTGGACTTAATCAACCAGTCTTACTGAACCATCCAAATGAAAACTAATGGACTTGGGTGCTTGCTGTGATTGCCCCATATGCAACATTGTGTGGGCAAGACCATTGCTTTCTGAGGGGTTCAATTAAAAAAACTGGGAATTTCAACAGACGGCTGGTCAGCCCATATACCTATTCTACGTGTATCCCGATTGGTCAATTGTGAAGCTCAAACAGGGTGGACTTATTAATTCCATTTCCAGTGCTGGGAAAATGATTTTTATGTCTTGATTAAACTTGGTCAAATTCGTAAAAAATGTATGAAGTGTGGAATTAAAACTCATATCTGAATGAGCTAATTTGTGTATGCATTATTCATAATGCTGACATTTGTGTCATACAATTGTGCTGGCCACACTGCAACTAAAATATACAAAAACTAAACAGTACATGAATAAAAACAAACACTAGTAAATCAAACTTTATTCAGTCACTGTAAGCCTACATAATAAAACCAGAGTTTAAGTGCTTTAGTCTGCAACTTAAATAATTTGATTTTATTATCAAGTGAGTAGCTATATAAATGGTGTGTGCCACAGCGTATGAGCATTGTCAAAACATAATCACCATATGTAAGCTGAAGGTCAAACTAACATAAAAATACAAAACATGCAAGACTTTAACGGAAGCACAGTGTGAGGAATTCTGAACAAACCTATTACAAGAATTTTAGGTCTAACAATAATACCAACACTAGGGAGAGATACATGTAGGAGAAAATAACATTTCAGTCAGTCCTAATCAAACACAACATCTGATTTACCAACCTCTGGTAGTACTGTGTGAGGAGAAAAGTTTGCTAGTTTGTCAGAAATGGTCTGAGCGAGAGAAATATGGAGGAGGGATGGAGAAGGAGAAAACTCGATGTTGCTTTAGTTCGTTTTCAACAGTTTAGAAGCGTTAATCATCACATTACTGTTGATTAAAGGCTTTTACGTCTCTAATCAGAAAGTTGACAGGCAGATCAAAGAGAGAAACAAATTTCTTGCCTTTTAATTATCTGTACAACACCACACCTCGAGCAGCTCTTCCCTGCCTATCTCCTCAAACTCAGCGAAAGACTGTGAAAGGAGATCTAACACTGTACAACAGTTCATTATCCAATAAAATGAGAGATGGGGGAGAGAAAATACACACACCCACACACACCACCACCCGCACACAAAGCTTTAAGGCTTTATGATTAGTGAAGACCTGGGGGAGGCCTGCAGTCTTCTTTATTAACATGTCCCGAATTAGAACACCTTAATTATGTTTGTCAAAATCGGACTTGGCGTCAGGCTCATTTGCATGTTTTGACAAGGCCTGTTGGGAGCCTCCTCCTATTTTCCTTCAGAGTGTTGAGGAGTGCTAGGAGTATTTAGCACTTTTCAACACCCACTGATAATTGGGTCTTGTCGCTAAATGGATGAAATAACTTGTTAAATGAGCTTTGTTAAATTCACCCACCCAACTCAGTGTTTGGGAGTTAAAGCGAGAAACGGTGCAAACATAGAGAAGTAGACACAAAGGTGTTTCTAGACTGTCTTGATCAATGCTTGCTCACCACTTGTGTTCAAACTGATGAGGATCTGACGCTTTCTGCAGCCCGACTGTTCCTGCCCAGCTGTTCCCTGTTAAGTGGTTTGGACATGAGAAGTTCATCCTACTTTAAAAAAAATAAAAAAAAGATTTGGCATCACTTTGGAGACTCTCAAAAGTCCTACATGTACTGTAGTTCATTCAGCACTAGAACAGATTGTTGCCTGACTTAAGATCACATCCTGTTTGAATATAAGAAAGCATTAGACCATTCCATCCCTTCCCCCATTAACAACTCACTAAATGAATCCTCGTTACGTCAATGATATGTAAAACAAGCATGATCGAAAACAAACAAACAATCTGTGGGGACACAGGACTGTCAGCAGCAATTTAGCAATTGAGAAAAAGGAGGGCATGAAAGCGAGACATCAAACATAAGTCTGAATGGAAGGCGCAGGCCATTAGAAGTGGTTGCAATGACAGGATCTGACAGTTGGAAACACTTAAAGATTATTTTCTTCAAACTTTGAATTCATTAATACTCATGAGCTGAGACTGGGCTCCCAAAACATAGCAAAAAAGAAGAGGGCTGGGCTAAGTCTTGAAGCTAACTGTAGCGTGACAGGTTGCGCCAAGGAAGCCGCATGGTCTCTGTGAATGAAGCTCATTTTCTTGGTACCAATTAGTGGTGTAACTAGTTTCCTGGTTACATCTGTTCTGCTTCATCTATTTTTGGAATTTTGGAAAGATTCAGTACATCAATTAATGCAAACTAATGACTGATGATTTTCCAAACTCACCCTAAAACAAATGAATGACACAGAGAGACCCTACAAACAAACTAACAATGTAGTGTTGTGAAAGTAACATTGAGATAAACTTCCACAATGTATAGCTAAATAGATTAAGCATTCAAAAGACCACATCTCAACCTTGGTCAAGCGATTCCTTTGCTTGGGCATTTGTAGGTCTTGGGAATGGCTTAGTGTTTCTTCTGAGTCTGCAGAAGACTGAAGCAGGACTAATGTCAGCTAACAAGGCATCCTACTTAGCCAGCAGGCTGTTTCAATGTGCCCAGATGTAAGGAATTAAATTGTTTAGTCAACAAACTGATCATAATGTTTGCCAAAACTTCACTATAATTGTTTTTATTTGAAAGGTTTATTAAACTTTTTTAGTAATAAAATACACATTTTTCTCTCATGTATTGGAGAAATGCTCTATTTTTATGGTATAGCAAAACTTTACATTTTGCCTCTGTATTTGAGGCATGCTGTAAATTGTTTAACTATTCACTGCAGCGGGCATAGTTGCCCTCTTATGCACAGATGATAAATCAAATTCTCTTTAGCAAATCTAAGGTGCTCTGACAATTTCATTTGAGCAAGCAACAGTGCAGCCTGTTATCAGAACACTGTGTCTTTGTGGCTGCTCTGACAAACTGCACAAACACAAGTTTGTGTTTTACTTTGGGGTAATACCATTGCACTTCCATGCTCTGGTAAAAGGAAAATAATACTGCTATTATGGGGGAATACGAGGCACAGAGGGGGCTTACAAAAGAGACACATCATGCGCCTCATTTAACAATGACTGTGGCCAGAGAGTTGAAGACAGATTATTGTCAGCTGCCACTGTGAATACACACAACGAGGCATGACATTTGAGGGTATGTCAAAGCTCTTGTGTGCAGTGTACATTGTTTATTTGTGCTTACTTTACATTGTTCCAAGTCATTTCCAAGCAACAGTTTTGAAGAACCCAGACCTTTAGGCATTCTGACTAAAAGCTTTATCTTATAAAGTTAAAGTAAATTCTGTAAAGAACAAGGCTTTAATTACAATATATACGTGCAGTGGATATGACCACAGCGATTACCACTAAGGGAGGTACTTAAAAAATGTGTTAAAATAAAAAAGATTCATAACTACATACCTCAACTAACACAATCACAACTATGGTAGAAATAAAATACAGTATGCAGCCTTTCTATATTCAACAGTTGAGGCCATTTCAAGTTGCAAAACCGACCTATTAGGTAACAGAATGGTCTTGCATTTAGCATTTTTTGAAATGCAAAACCTCACGCCAAGAGAGAACTACAATTCATTTAGGATGAATTCCTCAGTTTGTCTGTTAACTGTCATAAATGTATTATAACAATGTGCACCACTGCTAGGGTAGCAAGGTGTCTCCTGTTCCTCATCATTAAATAAAACAGGCTTAAGTGAATATCCAACATGCCCGCCACCATCTTCCACACTAATGAAGCATATCCAAGTTTTAAGACATGGCAGAACTAATTTAATCTACCTTCTAAGGGGCCTCAGCACCATCAAATTAATTATTCATAAAGGACATGATATTATAACTCAATTGTCAACGCAGTAGCTGGCCCATTTTTTAACCTCCCCCTGCCTGTCGTCTCTTTTGTCTTGGACTCTCTTTTAAAGAAAGTCGGCTTTTAATCTATAACTGTGCAACACAATTGTCATTAGCTGTTGAACAAAATAATTTCTTTTCTTTCTTTTTTTTTTTTTTTAAGTTGATGTCGATGAAGGTGACAATAGGGTAGGAGAGAGTTTCTATGATTGGTGCGGATCCCTGTGGGTTTTACGGTATGCTGATGGGGCCAGCTTCACTGTAGCGAAAAAAGAAAGACACAAAGAGAGAGTCATCACGTCTGTAATAACACAACCTTAGATACCTTTTATTTTCCCATCATGAATAATGTATGCCATCTGGCAAAGCTAATCTTGCAATAGTGCATCTTAGACAGGTTAGCCACCAGGAGGTGGGTCTATATTTCTTTTACACACACTAGTTCTTTTAGCTGGTTGTCATTTTCTCTTCAGGGATAGGATGATGGTATGTAACCCTATCATGACTGACAGGAACAGCAGCAGCCTAGCATGGCTGCAGTGCCCTATAGTGAGAAACTAATAGTTATATGTTAATTTCTCATGAGTATGGGTATCCACTGTGCAAATCAGTGTGTGGGCCACATATCCAGGCAAACTAAATAAAAAAACATAACCACTATCAACCCTAACGCTTTGAGTATATTTATTCTATCCATTCTATCCTCTAACAGTTGTTCTCTCTTTTTATAGATGTTATAAATGAGGATGTGACAGACAAGACCAAGCATTTCCAACATTAAGCATATAATTTGAACATAGCCAACCTAAGGCAACTGGTGCCTGGGACAAGTGAAATTCTACCAACTGTAAAAATAAATAATAAAATAAAGTCATTTTAACCACTTAGGCGCAGAAAGCAAGTAAAAATCTCATATATTGACCTTGTCAAGTATATGGCTAAAGTGGATCACCAGAAAACAAAGATTAATATTACCATCAACTGAAATGCCTAAAAAAAATCCAATATTGCAATTCACATAACCTTTGGTCTTGTTTTGTCTAAAAAACTCCTGAAACATATACAGCCTTTGGCTGGCTAGTTCTGTGCTGTGCAACAACTGGCTATACAAGCATGTTTGTTGTAAAACATTTTATGAAAGGGCCGGATGAGCCAATGATTGTGGGACAGTGAAATAGAAGTATGAGCTTTACCGCACACTATATCCAAAACCTTTCACATACCAATTCATTTCATTTAAAGTAATGAATAAATATGTGTGACTGCAGATTTTGAAAAAGGTACCATTTAGGGCCATTAACCACTATCAGCTCAATATAGCAATGTTTAGTGGGGCTGAACATTATTCCAGATCAAACAAGTATTGAAATGCCCCAACAATGGCAAAGAAGGTAACGCAAAGAGCTAGCAAACATGGTGGTAAACTATGCAGTTTTCAAAATATAAAAAAATCTGTTTTGCAAGTTTTAATGAGGTAGGAAATACAGTACATTTTATAAAATACTTCTTAGACCTCAAGGATATGAACAATTGATTTTGGTGAGAATCATCAAACGTAAACTGAATGTTTTACAGAAAACTAGGAACAGGGAACCTTGAACTTGAGTACAAACATTTTTAGATAAATTAATTTTAATTTAAATGTTTTATGGGGGAACGAGCTCTGTATAGTGTAATGGGTAAAAACAAATTTATTTATTAAAATAACTTCTATTAAAAAGCTTCAAGACAAGCAAACAAATCAAAGAACTGCACACAAAACTAAACTTTAAGAATATTTAATGTGCCTTTACACTCATAAAATTTACGGTATGTATGAAATTCCATGAATACTTTTAATGTGTAAAATAACTCTTTATATAAAATAAAATTTTATATACCCATCAAATGGTCGGTAAGTGTAAGGTTGGTCAGTGATAAAATAAGTACAAAAGAAAAAGAAACTCCTGGCATTGGCAGTTCATTGTCTCAAACATCTGCATGAAGATATTGAAGGAAATGACACAGTACAGCTATCACAACTGCAATATGAGCTGCGACAGTGGGCAGCTTTTGCATGCTCCATCCCCTGATTGTAATTGAGGCCGACGCATGACAGCCCCCTATGTGCCCTCTCTGCAGTGGCCTGGGGCATAGGGCGTGCTGACAGAGGAGGTAGCGGGGACAGTGGCACAGGGTCCTGGCCTGGCACGGCCATGGCATGATACCCTTAGGGGCACCGACGGTCCCCCTCTCAACCCACTGCAACTTTCACTGACTCACCTCTGTCACCAGGCATCTCGGGGGCTAACGAGAGGGCAGCCGAGACTGCTTAACAATTCTACCACATCCGTTGGATGGGTATGCAAGCAGCTCTTTTTTCCTCTCTTCCATCAGTGTTACTCTCCCCCTGCTTCGAGACCTTTGGTGAAATAAGTGTCAGCCTGAGGAGACAGGCACTCATCAACACTTTATGCTTGGGAGGTATATTAATGCTGTGATGGTTTCCTGGAAGAGGGAAGTAAAAAAAGCTTTGTCCTCATAAAGACATAAAGGACAAAGCCTTGGCCAACTTTTGAGGATGTTAACTTTGGCTGTGTTCATGTGGACACAAAATAAAAGCATAATGCAGAAGTAGAAATGTAACATTATCTCATGCATAGTAGTACTTCCAATGACAAAAAAATACAGATACTTGGTGGTTATATTAATATAAAGATCAATAACTGAGCCAGTTGATAGGAGTAATGTGATGCTGTAGAGATCCTCCCCACCAGGATGCAAGTCACAAACGAAACTTCCACAACAAGTGGAGATGGAGGCCTACAGGGGCCTTCTGGAATCCAGTCGGAGATACATAATTAAAGGAACACGGAGAGGGAGCATGTTATTACCAGTGTTTTCATTAGGCTAAGTTAACACATTGGTCTCCCCTAGGCCTACATACAACAGGCAAGAAAGTGGATGGAATTAGATACTACCTATTGGGGTCTAAAACTCTCTTCAAGAACTGTTCACATTAGTGCTGGTTCTGCATCTTCCCATTCTGGGAAAAACATTTAATTTTGACATCAGAAATATGAAAAAGCATGCATGAGCCTGCTCTTTTCATGATATTTTCACTCTTTCCCCAACATCCAGGCTTAAATTAGCCAGGATTTTTAAGATCAGGGACTGTTTTTTAGGCTATGAAAAATGGATTAAATGAAGAGGAAGTCTGGCCTAATGAGCTCCCTGGGCTATGGAGCAGCAGGGACCATGAGGGGAAAGAAGGGAGATGAGGCAAGCCTTTGAGGAAGAAGGGGCCGCAGCCATGCCCAAAGTGTGCCAGCTTCCCCTCGCTTTAGCGCCAATGGCACAGACGGCACCTGGGCAAAGCCTGGCCACCCTTGTCCTGTGCCAAAGGAGACGAGAGGCAGAGCAGCAAGTTTGTGTTGAACCTGGAAAGTTCTGTTGGCCATCTTGTTTTTCTTTGAGGTACTTTTATATTTGAATTGCAACTTTTTCACTGATGGTTCAGTCCATTGAGTGTAAACATTTATTGTGACTCACTCTATACATAGCTATTTATTTTCAATGCTGTAACAAACAAGTAGTGGGAAAAAAGCCAGAATCTTTAAAATAAAAATAAAAAAATTGTGCCATTGCATAGCGCACATTGATATCGGCACACCAGTGTAGTGAGTCACATGGGTCAAATACAAACCAAATAAACCAGATTTTATACATTTTTAGTTAGTAAACACTGTTCTAGATGGGGGATATATTTAAAGAAAAACTTTGTAATATTATGCACTCCAAAAAAATATTACAAACTACAGCCTCAAAGATCACCACATTGTTTAATTTGACTGCACTGTATTGATTGCATTGTGTTGGACAGGTGTTCATGGTAGAGTGTGTCAAAACGTGCTAAAAATTATACCCTGTTTGTTTCCTGCCGTTCTAACATGATCTTGCATGCAATGGAATGTGCAATGCTGATGATCAAGAGGACCTAATTCCTTTGTTTACAGGGTAGCATCATCCTGTGATATAGGTTTGTATTAAGCAAAATACTGTTCAAAATGTGTAATTTTAAAACTTAAGAAATAAACAGAAAATCTGCCTTTTTTTCTTTTTTATAAATTTCACAGATGATGTATATAACAACATAACACTTTCAAAAAGAGGGTTGTGGAAGATGTTGAAAAAAGTAATGTTTCTACACAACAACTGTTTCCTTCTTTCTTTCATCTCATATTAATCAATTTACTCCAGCAACGACGCAAAATCAGGCAGGTTGCCCATCATGATTGGACAAACTGGGACAGTCTGGTTTCTTAACAGGGAAAGACTAAGATCCTTCTCTCACCTTTTAGAAATACAGTTCAAACTAAACCTAAAAGAAACATAGAGAGTCACAGAGACAACAGAAAGCAACAGCTATTGGAGAGGACAGGAAGGGGAGAGGGTGTAGCTGGCACATTCTTCAGCTACTTTTCCTGACAGCGATTAGAACCTGTCAGAGCCTCTCAACCTGCCACTCCTCTGTGCTCATAGGAGGCCTGTCATTACAAATAGCCCAGATTAAAATACCACACTCTTGGAGCGCAGGCCTTGACCCTCAGCCACCGCACATTGCCAAATGTCTGCCCACACAGTCACCCACTCTGTCAAGTGGGAAGGTGCAGGGGGAGAGGGAGGAAGGCTAGTAACTGAGAATAAGCAGACAAGCTATTACACTTTTAAAAGAGAAACGAGTAAAGGTCTTTCTGGTTCAGGCAGATAAGATGACCTAAAATAACAAAACAATCGAGAGGAGAGAATAGAAATGGCAGAAAGAAGCCAGAAAGAATTTAAAATTGGCAGAACAAAATTGACGTATGTTGAAAAACTAAATTAAATTTGATACGTCTAGTCTTCTATTAAAATCTGAAATTCAGTGTTATACATAAAATAGCAAAACAAATTGAATTGATTGGTATAAAGTTAAATTTCACATTTGATGCACAAAAATGTAGTGTAAAGGCACTAAGAAATGTGTTACATTTTCAGCTCAAGCCTTCCGTACATGACGACTTGTACTTGTGCATGAAGCTGACATATGTAAACAGAGAATAATGAGTCCAACGTGTCCCGCATCTATCTGGTGCCATCGTGAATCGTCTGTCCTGACACTGAAAAATGACCTATCTCAGCAAGATTTGGAGGGGGCTGGTGTCTGACAGTCACCAGTACTGTGGTGACAACCCAATAGAGTAGGGGAGGAAGCCATCATTAGGATCACACAGACAAATATACAAATACACACATCAACGCTCAGAAATGTGTGTACAGAATGCTCATACACACTCTGACAAGATCAAATTTGTGCATGCCTGCTTGCACATTAAAAAGAAAGCAAACATCTCTTGACTGATATTTTTTTTATCTCAAACAGAGCATGACGTTGTGGCCGCTGTCATGTCACAGTGTCAAGCACAGTGTGGCAGGGCCAGACAAGCCTAAACACAACCCAAACAGACAGGAAGAACAGATTATATGACATACACATCCTAGTTATACCAAGCCTTAATATAAGCATAAAGACACAATTGAAAATCACTCCAAACAGCGCATGACATAATATAATACATGCTCCACTGCCAAATAAGGTTTTATTAAAAGAGATCAGTGTAAAATTATCTGACAGCTTTGCAAGCTAAATCAACATCCATATGGTGTCATAAAAAGTAGCACCTGCAGGTGAGATAGAAACCATTTTAAAATGTGTGTGAATGCTGGCTCTAACAAAAAAGAGAAATAAAAAATTAACCAACAGGGACTGGTGTCAAATACAACAAATCTGATCTTGACCTAAAACTGTTGTTTTATTTTTAACTCTAAACAGCAATAAAATAATCTTTGATACATGGACAGCGTCTGAGAAGACTGGCCTGACAACAGCATTAGCTCGCCATGATGAATTTAAATGAGCACACTTGGAGAGTTGACAGGCTACTTTTCCTCATGAGCCTGTCTCCTGAGAGGAGATGACAACTGAATGATTTGTAATTAGGCCCATCAATTGTTTAATTGTACAAGCAGGGGCTGAAGGAAGGAAACAACAGATAAAAGAAAGCATGCATGGAAACTTTTTACCCACTGTAAATGCTTCTACAAAATAAATAACAAAATTTGCAGCCAAAGTATAAATGTTAAGGAACAAAATCTGAGATATTTATACACAACTAGGCTAGAGGTGTGTGATATGACGATATCAAATGAATCATATACATTCTATCTATGTTGCAGTTCTTTTGCCTGCAGTCGATCTCTAAGAGCAATTCAACAATGAAACTATGGAACTGGCTTGGACTTTTTTACCGCTGCATGAAGTACGAAATAACTGAGTACATTATATTAAGGACATGTCACATATAGTAAATATTCAGCCATGTTTGTGATGTGACAAGAGAGCTTTGCTTAAAGCATTTGGTCAGAGTTGTGATGCCTCTGTAAAACTGACAATGTTCAAGAAAGACCACAATACTAGAGTTACTAAATCCAGAAGTGGCATGACCTGAACACAGGCATGCCTCAGTTTGCAAGTCAGATTACTGCAAGACAGTGCATTGAATTTCCACCCAGAAGTGGGAACACTATAAGGCATCCAGCATCCTCTTTTCTCCACTCAGGTCATGCTCTCCAAAAAAGCATAAAAAAGCCCCTCACCTAATTAAAATAACAAAACAAAAACCTTGGCTGCAGCTCCACAGTATTCATAAAGTATATCATACCTAGATGGTACAAGCATATAATGTATAATAAGTGTAGCCCACTCACCCACCACATGTGAAAAATATGTACATATTCCAAAACAATGAGGTGGTACACAAGTGCAAGAGGTAGAGGGAAGGAGAGAGTGTGAGTCTATGTGTGCAGACAAACTCCTGAGAGTGACCCCTTGCCTCATCTCCAGGGCATAAATAAACATGTGTGTGAGCACGCCTGTGGATTATAATCAGAGAGAAAAGGGAATCAAATTTATTCTAGAGCTGTCATTAATATTTCAAGGCTGTAACTGTAGCCCATGTGAAAGAGCATGAATGATTAATTTAGACATCACCTCTGTCACAATCCCTTACCAGGCTTAGTCCGTGATCCACCTTTGAGAATAGTAAACAAAAGGTGGGCTCTCCCCTGTTTTTGTTGTGGTCTGGTTTGGGCTGTTCCTGTCTGGCAAGTAGGAATAGGGTAAGGTGCTATGTTGTGTTGGACAAGTTACTTGCCTTTGTGGGTTGCCTGTGACATTCAGGTGTTGAGTGAACAGCAGTTCCTCGGTGTGGGTATCTGAGCCACAGCTGAAGGCAAAACTTATTGCAGGATCTTGCAAGAGTAAAGATTTTATGAGCACAGGAGTGTATACAGTTTGGGTCTGGTTGCAGAAGATGCATGTTGTGGTGGTGAAGTATGCTTAGCTATTTAGCCCAACAAACCTTCTATAGAGCATTAATTTACTGAAGAAAGTTCAACTAAAATGCATGACAACCTGGTTAGAAGTAACAGAGACTCATTAACATTTAGCAAAAAGTAAATAAAAAATTTCAAATATGGTCTGAGGGAGTGTTTGACACTGCTCAAAACATATACATACATATGAACTGCAAACATAATTAGCAGACACCTAAAAAGTCAACTCGAATGAATGCACTACGATTAGCTTCTCTACTAACAGTATAAATGTATTTGCACCAGTTCATCAGTGCAATATGTGCACAACTTTGGTGTTATCCAAACTTTTATCAGTAAGTTATTTTTAAAAATGTAACTTGAGGTAATGTTTCCTCAATCATCTTATTATCCACAAAGATTTATTTTGGCGTACCCTTGTCATAACCAGGCAACGATTCGTACTGCGATTAAGGAAAAAAGTTGGAGTCACAGTTATAATTAGTAAGGAGATTAGTAAGACATCAAAAGACACTCATATACATGTATACACATCTATCTATCTATGTATCTATCTATCCTTTCCCAACAATGCTCACTGCCCTGTCTATAATTCTCATTAACAACAAAACTCAACAAAACAGCATTAACAGCCTAAACCAAAACACAACCAAGTACTACTGTTCAACCCATTAGTCTGCAAACATCAATAGCCCAAATACTCTGACAGGTGCACGTTAACACCCTCATTTCAAGTCGATGGATGAGTTTCTTACCTGGTGATGGATGGGAGAGCATCCATGAGTCCCTATAAAACTGACATGTGCCCCATACCTGTGTTTTTGATTTGTGTTTGGGCTTTGTGTGACGCTTGTCTGACAAGTGGAGATCACAAGGAGACAGGATCCATCTATCAGACTGCTGATGCCACTGCTGCCGTCTCCAGGGCCTGAGGGCGTGGTGCATACATCTGTGTGTGTGTATGTGTGTGTGTGTATGTGTTAGTGAAAGTTTGTTTGTGTAGAGTCTATATTTGTTTATCAGAAAACTATTGACTGGGTGGTTTTTTTTTGTGTATGGCTGTGCAAGAAAGCTAATTCATATGTTTATATATGTTTTAAAATATCATATAGTAAATGTTAATGTGTGTGAATGTGTGTGTGTGTGTGTGTGTGTGTCTATGGGGCTACCTGCTGAGCAGTAAGCCCACAGGGGCAAAGCAAGGAGGAATGACACTGATGCGATGTGTTGGCATGTGCCCTCGGGTGATTTTGGTGTGGTTGTCATTTTGTTGTTTTCGTACCGCTCCCCCTTCGTCATACACCACATTATTCAAATAACGCGCCCCAATGTTCCATAAATAAATAATGAATTCACAACTAGATGGATTGATGAACAGTGATGGAGAAATATTTGTTTTTTTCTGCTTTTTTCCCACAGATTTCTTGTTTGGACAAAGTCTTTGACAGACACTTTTCTCTTGGGAGATTGAGCTTATCAGAAAAAAAGAAGTACTGGGTTAGAAGGATGCTGTTTCACTGAGCTGTATGTGTGTGAGAGTGTGTGTGTGTGTGTGTGTGTGTGTGTGTGTGTGTATAGATCTATTCTAATTCAAACCATGGCATAGCTTTTTAAAAATAAAGTTCCACTCTCTAAAATAGTTATCTGGATAAACTGACTGTGTCTGTCAATAACTTAAAAGAAACAACCAAGTGTGCCAAGAGGTCAGAAACAAGAAGAGCAGAAAGAGACACTATACATAATACACAATACACACTACAATAGAGTACAAAAACACTGTTTCTTTTTCTTGAACATGTGAAGAAAAAAAAAAAAAGACAATACACACACAAACAGGAAATTAACATGATAAAAGATTACATGCGAGATCACAGACTCCTGAACTTATTTCTCACATATATACATGTTCCACCCCTTTCTCTAAACAAATCTCCATAGCTTAAGGGACCTAGGGAGGTCAACATGCATCTGAAACTTCCTTGTCTTTCCCCAGAAAAAAAATGTGTGGGACTTTAAAGCTGCGGCAACTAGCTGACTCTCTTCTCTATACTTCCTAAAGCCAATGCAGATCAATACGCAGCCATACATACCACAACTGGAACAACTCTTGTCAAAGGTTACTCCTTTTTCTGCGTGTTTCTCTCTTCATTTTAGCAGGGCGGAGGAGGAGGATGAGACGAAGAGAGAAGGAATGAGAGGGGGAGAGAGAGGAAATGGCTGTGGAGAAGTAAGAGGAGAGCAAGGGAGATAAACCTAAAATGATCCCTTTCTATAGTTGCGAAACTCTGTGCTAATGGGTTTTGACACATTGCCAGCAGGCCAAAGAGAGAGGGGGCTGGGGGTGAGTCGATAGTGGTGCACGGCGGTGGCCAGAGGCTAGCAACAGTGGCTAGGCCAAACCCCTGGTACTAGCATGGGCTGGGGGCCTGACCACTAATCATTAGAAAGTCAATGAGTCCTCTAGCGCTTGCAGCTATGCTAGCCTTCCCAGGGAGCCACACCACCTAGTGAGGGCCCCATTGTGAGCATTTGTGTACACACAGACACACTAAACAGACACACTAAATATATATGACCAGCATGCATGCCAAACATTAATGCAAAGGTGTACACTTGCATAGAAATACATATAAGTAAATTAAAAAAGAACACACATATACAATGTTTCATGATGTATGCTATATCAGTCAGCAGAAGTCTACAGCCTTTGATGCTGTAGCTCTATTATTTAAGCATGGTCCTTCCTTTTGACCTACACTGGACACATCCTCTCCAGAGACGCCACGCAAACTTCTCCCAAGTCACACTGCAGCCTGGTCACCTCACCTGGACCCCATGCATTTTTAAATGCTTCAAACAGATCCTGACACACAGTTTCAGACTAGACTACCAAATGAGACAGGGCTTCTCTAATTGGCAAAGACTTTGTTTAAAGCAAAGTTAAGATCTCTATTAAAAAATACACTCATTCATGTCTATATATTAGAGACGCCAGGATTAAATGGTATTTTGGTCATCAGGTTCTATAACACCTACTCTTTTAAAAAAAAATTAGATTGATTAAGCAACAGTGACCAAGCCTGTTTTCCATCTAATGTTTTGGGGAGAACATATATTTCCAACAAATGTAAAGGTTTGCTTGGCATTTAAGTTTATAGTGGAAATAAAAAGTAGATACAGTTACATTAAGATTATGATGAAGTCACAAGGTTTTAGTCATTTCAATATGCACTCACATATATATGAGTGTGTGGGCACAGAGGAAATAACTGTGATTCCTTGAACTTTGGTGAAATGCAGGATTACATGTCAACTGGTGTTAGCAGTACTTTTCAGTCAATACATTTTTATTATGCATCATGGCCAGGCCAGCTTGCAGTGATTGAGGGGAAGATAAAATCCCAAGTGCATCAAAAAACTCTTCAGGATAATGTGAGAATGTCTGTACAACAGCTGAAACTTAGAAGTTAGGTGATGTCACAGGACAATGACCCAAAATACACAACTGAATCGCTTAAGAAAAAATAAATTTATCTTTTGGAGTGGCCAAGTCAGAGCCCAGACCTCAACCCAAAAGAGATGCTATGGAAATTTATTGGAGTCACACGCATAATGTCCAAAGAATATGACAGAGCTGAAGCAGTTCTGCCTGGAAGAATGGTCAAGGAGAGAAGGGGTCAACCAGTTATTAATTTCAAGGGTTCACTTAGTCAGTGATTATGGTACTTTTTCCACTATTACTATAAGGTCTTTATGGTTGTTCTCATAAAGACATGAAAGATCAGAATTGTTTTGTGTAATTATTTTATGTACATTATATTTGTTAACACTCTTGACTTAGATGAAGATCAGATTACATTTTATGACAAATTAATGCATGTAAACCATGAAATTCCACAAGGTTCACATACTTTTTCTTGCCACTGTTTACATATAACCATACAAAGATAGACAAAATTTACAAAATGGAATGAGCTAAAACAGTGCAAAATCTAAAATAAAATCAATAGCCTTACAGCTTCTTAGCCTCACTCTAATCAATATGCATGCAATCAAACTTTTTTGCCAGCATTACCTCCACTGCTATGCCCATCGATTGTGTCCATTGATCCTAATGCTCAACCTGCTTTTAGGGGCGGAAGGTATGGATATTTAGCACTAGAGACCCCATCTGGCCATTTTTGTGAACTCTGACCTTTGTGTTAATCCTCAAACAAAAGATAGAACTTATTGGAACCTATACAGTCTGACTTAGAATTGTCCCAGGGGGTTAGACGCAAACAGTGGGGTGCTACATTCAAAATGCCACCTTCTGGCCTTGGGGTTCCACTGCAACAACTCCAGAATTGGGGTTTATGGCACTTGGGTTTAGATATTTCTGTGATTTGGAAAGACTGAGATGGAGTTTTATTTTTAACTTTAGGGCAATTTATCAAGACACAGTCACAACACCAAAATTGGTTGAACATGATAGATAACATCAAGAGCAAAAAACACGAAGACAGACCAGAATAGGGAGAGATAGAGGGTCAATGAGGGTGGGGCAGCCAGAACCAGGGTCTAGCGGGGGACTGGCGTTCACTGAGGCTTCTCACTGATGTGCCGCCAGGCCCTTTGAAGGGATTATTAACACATTTAGATTACTCTGGTCCAGTTGTCACAGAAAATATAACCTCCATCAGGACTATAAAATAGGCGGCTCTTTTATTCTCTACCCTCCCTCGTGTTGTTGCTCCTGTCACTCCCTGCAGTACCTCCCATCGCCCTGGGCTGGCCTGGCTCAAAGCAATCCACTAATTACAGTGTCAGACATCTTGAAGAATGGACTAACACACTATTAGTAAGACAGAGACAAGACAGACTCTTCAGCATGCATATCCTTACGCCTTGTTTTGGCTCTGAAGTTTAAGAACATAAAGAGTGATGGTTTCAAAAAAATCATTGGATTTAGGTGTACCAATCACCTCCATGGCCAAAGATTCCTTCTCGTCCAACATCAGAGCCTGATCTCACAAATGCTCCTCTGGAAGAATGCTCAATTCATTAATTCCCATTGACACACTCCTAAACTTTGTGGACATCCTGGCCTTCCTGGAAGAGTTGAAGCTGTTATAGCTGCTAAGGGTCTGGAAACTCCATATTGAACCCTAAAGACTAAGACTGGGACACCATTAAAGTTAATGAACATGTAAAGGCAGGTGTCCCAATACTTTTGATAATATAGTGTAAAAGCAGTTTTAACAATACTGTTAAACCAATTTTAACATTTGGATTCAGGTTTATGCCTCTACAACTAGAAAAGCCCAGGGAGACCAATGGCTCATTTCCCACAATACTGCAGTGTGAGGGGGCAACTTTGTTTTGACACCACTAAATCTGAGACATCCACAATGTGCCATTAATTGCCACGTTTCCCATGCCACTAGTTACAATGGTGGGCCACATCCTGCTTTGCCTGTTAAGACCAGTTTGGATCATTAGGTGCTGACCACTAACAACACCAAGACAGTTTTAAAACCAAGGCAACACGTGCTTTGTCTAGAGGAGCTGACAACAGGAACAGTGATTAGCACTTTGAGAGGCTGCACAGCCTTTTTCCTTGTAGGTAGGGCATTTCTGTGTACTGGCCTTTTCCCAGATAGAAAAAAATTAACTGCCAATACCAATAGACCTTGTGATTTACAGTCTGGCACAACTACAACTGATAGATGGTGACAATACAGACAAATTAATGTTGAGAAATGTGAATCTGGATTAATATATAACGGAAATGTGTTATTAAGAGACACAGAACTTATTAGAAAATATATCCAATCACAATCAGTAAATATGAATTACTGCATATATATGTGATTTTTTTGAATTTGTGTTTTGTTCTATGGGATGCTAATTTGAAAGCAGATGACTGAGTTAACCTCCAGCCCCTTTAAAGGTGTTAGGGTTAACAACTTATCCAGCCAGAGTTGCTTACTCATTGTCACCTGTAGCACTTCAGATTTAAGTGAAGCCCAACCAAGAATGGGAAAAGTTGACAGGCTAAACTCCATGCACATAAGCGGTAATGCACTTCAGCTACAGTTAGGTAAGAGGATAAGCTGATCGCCACACTCTCAGGTGGTTTATGATGAGTCTTTAACACAGGAAAAAAAAATGAATTGCAAAAACAAATCACTGAATTTGCTGGTGTGTCTGAAGGGGCTGTCCAGTCAGAGTATGTTAATACTTCCCCCAGAAGTACACTTCACCAGAGCCCAGCTACTGCTAAATACTTTGTATTCAGATGTGTGAAGTGTGAATGCACTTGTAATGGTGCATTCACACATGCTCTGAAAGTGTGAACACCCACTGTAAGGGTGTTCACACTTATATTGACTAAGCTCTCCCTACTCAAAAAACAACCCAGAACTACCACAGCGCATTGACATATGCCATTCATAACATCTATGGAAACCTTGAACAGTCGCTCATTACAGCCCACTGTGCAAGACAGAGACTAAAGGACCCGAGCAACATTGAAGGGAAAATTTGAAGAAAACTGAACTTTATGCAAATACCCTGTAATGGAGTACAGTAACACGAGCCAATCGGGAGCATCTTGACTCTACCAGAAACCAAAGCAGAGTCAGTTTATCACCCGTCTATAATCAGGTATTAAACCTCTTACTACAGAGGAAAACACAACTGCCATGGTTTTTACTTTGGGTGTTCAACACATTACCTAACGTAAGTTACATTTTCACAGATTTCGCTTTTTGAAGCCACTGTTGTCAAAACTATTAAATACATAAAAAACTAGAACTTAACTCAATTAAGAAAGTGGCTCTATTACTGTGATCCACAAATAAATGGTCTATCAGTTTATTAATTAAATAAATTTCCCTATCTAGAAAGAATTATTTGTATTATTGACATTTCATCATTTTGAAAAAAGGATTCTTTGCAAAAAGCACACATCCTGTGAAATCTGCTACAACATTATTATATAATATTTATTTTGTGACAGAATTCTCTGATATAATGTTAAACTGACCAGAGAAATATAAATCCTGTTGTTTTTGAGTTGATTTCACCTTCAAAACTAACGCAGCCAACTTGGTGTCTTGTTAGTGTTTGTGCTTTTGACTTCTGAGATGCACACGCCTACCCAGCTTCACACCCTGTCACTTCAAGACTAAATGAAAAAGATGCTAACAGACAAGCAAACACACATTTCCTCCTTGAATAAATCTCCTTTTCCAGGAACTGTGTTCGGAGATACATAGGAAAAAAATATTAACAGAAAAAGGAAACAAACTCAGCAGTGTCTGAAAAAAAAAATGAGAGAATCAAGTAAACAGAAGTGTGGTTTTAACTGCAAACCTTAGTATCATTTACTGTGATAAGCACAGTTAATACATGAGAGAGAATACTTCTCTTTGTAGACCATTAACTACGCATCCCGTTTGTGAAATGTATATGGATAAACAGACTGAGGATTGAGCAAAGGGGCCATTTCCAAATGTACACATGATCTGTGGAAAGGGCCAACATAGTCAACATCAAAGGGTCCAGAGTGTGAGGGGTAAAAGTAGGCCAGGCCACAGCCTGGGAGAGCAGTGGAGAGGATACAGAAAGTAGTGAAAGCAAGAGAGAGAAGAGGCTATATGGATGGAGAGAGCGCTAGAGAGAGACAGAGATTGGTCCCAGGTTGAGAGGAGCTCAGGTGTGAGTTGTGAGGAGGCACCTTCTGTTCGTGGCTCAGAGGCCCAACTGCAGACAGAAGTGGGGCTCAGACAGACACAGGCCCCTCTTGTTTGGCCCAAATAAATCCAGGTGGCTCAAGACGCGTGCCCTCATCGTTCATCACAACTTTACCCCACACAAACACACACAGGCACATGCGACGAAATGCACAAAGACACTCAACTCGAAGTTCACTGGAAGCTGAACTTGAGCTCAGCTGACTGGGAAACAATATCTGCCGTGCTGAAGATTAAAATACCATCCCAGAATTTTAGGTTAATCAAGCAAAACTTTTATTGAATCAAACAAATGTTCATTTATTGTTGTTCTGCTGTTAACTGTTCACACTATAAACCGGTTTAATGCATTTCTTTTGTTTTCGTATATTGCACTGATACTCATTTACTGCAATGAAGCGGTTTCTCACTTTTGTTTTTTTTATAAAACAGATGTAACATCCAAGCTTAAGGTGCTGCAGAGGCAGTAACGACATCAAAGACAGGAACCCACAATAGAAACTCTATTTGAATCTCATCAACAAAAAGCTCAACAAAAATGTTCACATTTACACAAAATGTGAACATTAAAAGCAGGCCAGGCCCAGCCCACGAAAGGTCCAACGTAGACATTCAACATACTGAAATAGAAATCTTGTTTGTAACAGGGCCACCTTCCTAACTGTTTTGTATCAGAGGTGTCTTTGATATCTGTTCTACTGTTGACATTTATGATCAGTGTACAACAAGCAGGCATGGGAAGATGGACTGTGATACTGTGCTGCTGCTGCTGCTTTATTCCTCTTTAAAGACCTGACTACAGTGTGGCCACACAAGCCCATCCTGATGACTGTGGCTGTGCTCAGAAGGGTTAGTTTTCAGAAGGGAACTACTGTAGTTCACATACAGAGGCAAAGGAAGCACTTAATGGACATTTGAGCACAAACAACACAGCACAGATTATGTGAAATATGATAAAAGATAATGACTTTTTTTTTTTTTAAGTTTAAAAATGTGACAGAAATGACCCGCGTCCCTCTGAAGATCATCTTGACAGATTTACCAAAAATTTCAACTTCTCAGCAAGAAAGATGTTCAAACCACTCAAATCAATTACATCAAAGATGGCGCTCACATATCGAGACTTGTTAAGTTAACTGTAGTCATATCGCAAAGGTAGGGTGCCGGAGCCATTGCTGTCACTTGACGATGTTCGCGTCTAAATTAGGAGTGAAGGCCTCCCCAGGAGAGATGGGTGAACCTGTCACAGAAGACTGAGGGAGCAAAAATGTTTAAAAAAAAAGAAAACACAGTCACACGCACACACACACATACACAAAAACTAAAACAACACAATATCTCCATATGCTTAAGATCTTAATCATTTTCACCATCATCTGTTCTGTCCTTTTAGTGTGTGTGCTAGTGTGTGTGTGTGTGTGTGTTGTTCACATGAAAGAGGGACATCTGGAATACAATTATTCCAAGACACCCTCACACACACATGCACACATTATCCCTTTGCTCTGAATTTGCATGGATTCCATACATCTGGCCTTTAAGAGGCAATAACAATTATTCATTGAGCTGGTTGTTAGAGCTCAAATGCAACTGGCCACTAGTCTAAACAGCTCATTAAAATAGCACAATACATCACTTCAAGCACACAGGAAAATTGGCATGAATCTCCATCACTGCAGTATCGTATGGTACTGAATATCCATTCTGGATATTATAATGAATTCAGAGTAGCTTTGTGGAGAAAGTGAATGTACTGTATAGTTCTTTTTGATTCTCTGTTTTTTGCGCTGCCTTCTTTGTTTGCTTTCTCTGCCCATATTGTCTGAAATTTATGCTTTGCATTCTTCAGGTGAGTCTTCATTCTGAATGTAGTAAATTTGGAAATGGAGTTTGATTAAAGCATGCTTGGTAAAAGATTTTACAGGTTTATTTCTCCTCTGAGATGAGGGGACAAGAGTGGAATATGTCACAGTTTTACTTTAAATAAATAATTCACTATGTACTAATACAAAATAGTAACAATATCAATTTTATATTTAACATCAAAAAATCTGTTCATTGTCTCTAGCTGTTTATTTTCCACTCCCGGATTATGCAATTGAAAGATAAAAATGACCAGAATTATAGCTGGAAAATGTTAAACAAATTTAGAAAACGGTTTACTAAAAATGCTAAGAAATAACACTAATAAGTGCATCCCCACTATCAGGCAACCATCACCAAACATTAAAAAAGTCGACATCAATGTGTCAACTCTGTTCTGTGTGTAGTCGCAACTACGCACATATCCACATCAAACCTGAGATGGGCCAGACCAAAGAAAGTGTCCCTTAGGCCATCTTAGCCAGTCCTTCACAACTGAGCTTGAAAAGATGGGCGACAGTACAGTACGCTGCAGTTGGCCTTGATTGATGATTGAGTAACCCAAGATCATAGATATGTTCAGGGAGGACTTGCCGGTGCACAGCGCTGCATACATCAGCCCTCCAGGAGTACCACTACATACATCATGGGGTGAGACTGACTGATGTGAGCATGGGGACTATGTAGACCACTTAAGGGAAGCTTTCTACATGATAGTCAATAGTCAAAGTTGACTAAATATGATTACAGCACAGGAAAAGAATGACTTCGCTATTATAAATCACACGTTATACGAGCTTGAAACAACCAAGGTGCAAAGCACGTGCAACATGCACATATTGCTCGTAGATGTACACACACAGACACACAAAAAAGAACGCATATTAACTTGTGCTGATATTCTGACAGGCACAACTACAAAAGCATAACTCAGTGGTAAATAAATAAGTTTATGCTGTCTGCGTGCATTCTCTTTTTAGGAACTCTTGGGCTCACATAGACCCATCCAAAGGATTGTGAGTGCATTCGTGCATGCACAGAGGCCTCTTTTCAGCCCGTTCTTACGGAGTGAGAACAAGCGACGCCTCCTTTCTAAAGCAGCTCAAGGGCGCGGCCTATCTACCGAACGATAGATTGCACAAGTGGAATTGTGCTTCGATTCAACGAGTCGGCCAGCCTCCATCCAGTCTGTACCTTGGTTCATTTATATGGGAGTCAAACTGTTTGTACTGTCAAGGTTATGTTATTTAACAGGGGAACAGGAAAAGGATAAAGACAAGTTCCAGGCAATTTAAAATTCTGTCTAGAGCTCCACCAACTGTGGTTTACATAAGAAGTCAGCAGATCTGAAATGAGACCAATTAACTTCAAGCCTGCCGAGGACAATACTTTGAGACCTACACATTTTATTCCCTTGAAATATCTGTCATTCAAAAATGTTATGATAAACACTAATTATTTTTGTCCTGATCTCACAACAGAGAGTTGAAATTTAAATTTTGGTCATTTTGGTCAAAATGTGATCATCCTGTATGTGCACACAAGTCACACATAAATTAAAAGGGACAATGTCAGCATGTTGTTTGCGGCTATCTTTGCTCAGAACTGTGATGCAGAGTCTCCCATCCCAAAGCAACTTGCACATGTGCACGTACACATACACACTTGAGCAGCACGCAGAGGACTCCTAAGGTTACCCCCCAGGACAAAAGCTTTACCATCCCACTGACTGGCAGATGGGGCAACCAGCTGACATCTCGGCCCGGCTCTGTTTCATGTTCCCTGGGTGTCTTAAACGGGCGGGCACCCTGTCTGATGGGCACAGGACAGGAGGAAGCTCCTTTGACAGGGAAAGGGGGGTGTGCTCCTTAGGGCTACCACTGAGGAAAAGAGGAGCAAGGACAGACGGAGATGGCTAATGTACTTCACTGTGTTTGCATGGTATAATTGTGTGTCTTGTAGGCTGGGTAAACATCTACAGAAGATGCAGATTAATAAAGAACTAATGACCACATTAAGATCTATATGGTTTTCTGTAACAGATCAAATGTTTTTCTCAAGCTTAAAGTTGCCATTTACTGTTGCAGAGATCATGTGCAGTTGTACTTTTTCATATTTAGACCAAATCATTTAAATCTAAGAGTGTGAGCCTTGCTTACTGTTACACAAAAGTTGCCACATACAGCAGTCTGCAGACATGAGGCTACAGGGTCTCTATCTGTGCAACTGAAAAGCATCTGTGTGACTATACGACAAGTGACACACTGCATCCACTAAATGACTCTGACAACAAAGCAATAGCTACACCATACTCAGCTAAGAGCAGTCATTGTTGATGTGTTTTTATTGCAGACTTTTGGGTATAGTGCCTGCCTTAATTTCAAAATAAGTATATAAGTAGTATAAGTTATTTAAAGCTATTAAAAAATATTTAGGTACTAAAGATTATTCAAAACCAGTATTCCAGTAAACCTTATGATATAGGCGGGACATTAATATCTAAAATTTTACATACCAAATGTTTCATGTCCAAGTAAAAGTATGTAGTAGTTTTTTTTGTTTTTTTCTAAATAAATCAGTTTATAATAAATAACAACAATGACAAAACATTTACTGGTAAAGTGAAAACATTTAAGAGAAAAGTGATTTAAGATTAAAGATTAAGAATTCAGATTGTCAATTTGTAAAATGAGAGTAATGGTAAATGGAAAATCATGACCTATTTAAAATTGTATTTTGTTCTACATTTTTACTATTTATTTGCGTGTATGGAGTGTTTTAATTCACTGTTACAGTACAGCATATTTCTAAAAATACATTATGCAAAGTTTACCTTTCATGTAGATGTATGATGAAGTGATTGATGGCACAGTATTTATATTACAATGGCATCAGCAGTGAACTGGGTTCAGTAATTTAGTAATTTAGCTCTTGACTGACTGCTTACTACTGCTAAATTTGACAAGATTTAATAAGTGAAAAAACTAGAGTTCACACTTGTGCCATTGGAGTCTGTGTGAGATAAAAATATTCCTAAACAGAAAAAAACGATATTGGATGACAGACCTTAGTTCCTTCCTCCTTCTGTCATGTTTTACAATCAATATATTACTGAATTATTTCCTTTCTCAAAATATTCTAAATGTGACAGACCTGTTTTGTCACAAAAAATTAAAGCTGATTTAATTTAGCAAATACAGTTTGTATTTATAGGATCTATTTAAAATGAGTCTTTTGGGGGTTTCATCAACTTACAAAATTTCTATAATGCACAAGAAAAGCAAAAAAATATTTTCCCCTTAAATTCTTCTTTCTTAAATGCTGTTGAATCTGCATCAATAAATTGCCCATTTATGTCTGCCAGCTTGACAGAAGACTCGCTGTGAGGATACAATGTTAACGGTAGTTTGACTCAGTTGTCATTACTCAAGTGCTTTGTAGCAGCTTGCCTCTTGCCTCTTTTAAATAACAAAGGTTGTCACTTTACTACACTGTCACCAAGGACGCATGTAAGGTAGTTTACTGGTCAAATAAGCATAACGCATAATGTAACATAAGTGATAAACAAGTTAAAATATTTAAAAGATTTAATGTGGCTGTTCCGAATATAGTCATCTCGTTCCCAAACCCTGTATCTCTTGTTCCTATTCAGAAGCCAATTCACACTTATTCTGATGAACATCTCCCTTTTTTCTCTCCTTTTAGGGTTTTAACTGACACAAATCCTCTTGTCATCAACTTGTGCGTCATTCTCATTGCTGAATTAATATTTCTGATATACGTCTTCAGGTGACAAGGTGGCACAATTCTCCTGCACTGCTACTCCTTTACTTTATTTCACCATTTTTTTTTTTTTTTTTTTTTGGTTCTCCCTTTCCGTTTTTAATATTTCAGAGCTTTAGATGTAGCGGCTCTTTAAAGCACCCATGGGGGCTCCAAGTCCTCGCTTTTGTCTCCCATTTCCTTCTGAAACAGTTTTTCTTTAACCCTATGCGGCTCTTCACAGTTGTTGTCTTAGCTCTCTCCTCTCTGTCGCTCTTTCTGCTGCTTTCTTTTTCTCCATCTCCCCCTCCTTTCCTCAGCTTTCTCTGTGTCAGCCAGAGGTCAATGCTACACTTTTTTCGTCTGCATGCAAGAAGGCAGGGGGTATCTTTTTAGTTATTGTAACCTAAAAATAGAAAAAAAAATCTGATTTAAGGTTGGGACGAAAGCGTCTTTTAAGATATAGTAGCATACCACTATCTAGCAAATGGTGGGTGTTTTGTATCTTCAGATAAGGATTAGATTATATCAATAAATGATCTGGATGAGGTCTGATCGAGAATATAGACCAATTTACGGACTGTGCCAAAATGGCTTAATTCAAGGTTGTTACTATGTGACATTGTGCACTTATTTAAAGCCATATTAAGCTATGCTTTTTTGTTTTACTTGTAAATCTGTCTGTGGTATATGGCGTATGTGAAAACAATGACAAACAATTACCATTTGTGGAGACATTCACCAATGGTCTGCAGAGAAATGTTGACTAGGTTATTGGGTCGTGCATGTTCAGTTAACAATGCTAATACCATTTTCCTAGTGCTTAAGAAAATAGTAGACTATATTTGAGTTAATGTTCTCAGTTGGCATTTTAACTGCGTACAAATGATTTTAATATGTAGTTTGCTGTTGTTTAAATGTGCAGAAAGTTACAGACTAAAACTTAGACTTGTGAATGTTTGATAAAAATTTGATTAAATTCTTGCACAAATTTAAATCTAACCCAACAAACGTGAGATTTCATTAAATGCATGTAGATTTCTCTCTGCTGTGTTGTCTCATGTTTTACTAAGAAGGAAAGCTCCAACAAGCTCTCTAGTCAGATCATTACTTCCAAGAGTCTCATTATGTTGAGAGCCTTGTTGAAGCTAATAACTGACTAAAGGTCTAATTATTAGATTTTCTCATAATTTTATTAATACTAACTAACACTTTGTGCAGATATAATAGAGGAACACGAGGTGGCTAGAAGTTGTTGTGGTAGCTGGTGGACTCGAATGAAGTGTTACTCTTCAGTCAGGAAGTTTTGATGTGTATCCGTTTCGTGGTGCAAGGTTTATTTAATTTTACGCCAACAGGTCATTCACTGCCGTCTTAGCCCCACTTAACTTAAGCTAATATCTGGATGTTTGCGAAAACACCTGTCCACACACAGGGAAACACAGACTTGCCCACACACACTCAGAGAAACAGACACACACATACTCGAGTGTGTTGGTTCAGCTCTTCCATTGAGAGTCCGTATGCTAGCTGGTCATTGTTTGCGTAAGGCCTTTTGTCTGTGCAGCCTGAAACTGGTGATTGCACCTTAGCTACCGCAGTTCAAGCGTAAACAGTGTTTTCATGCCCTACGATATACACTGTTGCCAGTGGACCCCTAAATCCCTCGAACAGCTGAGTCCTAGGGTGTCAAAGATAATGGCGATTTATTGCAGCGCGAAGCTTTCTCATTGCCCCTCCCACCCCCCTTTCCAATCGTCCCTCCACCCCTCCTCCTCCCTCAAACAGATTAAAATTAAGCCGTAAACATGTGAGGATGGAATTAACACATTTAGCGAGTCTCCTCTTCCCACATCCCATTTTCGCTCCAGAGCGGCTGATCCCTGCTGTCGAACGCGGGTGCAATTTTAATGACTCGCAACGTTTTTGAAGTCCACATGAAAAAAGCATCGCTCGCTGTTTGTGGCGGCGCTAGATATGGCTGGGCCACGGCCGGCCATGATTGGGGGGGACACACACCGCCGACTCGGACTCCAGGCTCTTCGATAGGATCGGTGTCATTTTCCTCTCCACGATAAGACGCCTTGCTGACAAGGTCCGATTAGGAGAGAAAAAATCATTATTGCTACGCCTTTCATCCACTGGGGGTTTACCGATAAACAGCTCACCCACGGCTAGGTTTTCTGAGAGCAAGATGTTATGCGTTGAAGCATATATGTTTAGGAAATATGGTTTCAAGCTAAATTTTGGGAGCGTTTTGAATAATTATTTTCTTTTTTAATACTTTTTCCTTAAAACCGTTCTCCTCAGCTGAAAACTCAAGCTGTGAAATATTTAAGTCATTGCTTCCAAGTCAATTAATCAAACAATTATCAAATAGCTTCATATTCTTTTTGAACACAATACAACATGCCAATTGTATCAGCCTACAAAAAAGTGATTTATTATGCTATACCTCAAGGAAATCCACTTTAGCAAACTGTCCTTTTTAAAAAGTAAAATAAGAAAGAGAGCATTAAAATATTCAAGCTACATAGCAGAACAGAGAGAATCAACTAAAGAAAGTGAGAAAAGATCCAGCTACATGTTAATAAGAAAAAGATTTACATTGCATATGTACTGTAAATATATTTCTACAAATCATTTATGTAGTGACTGAAAAAAGTATGAAACTAACATGTGATACAAAATATATAACTAATGATATAAACTAATATTAAACATGCATGATAATATAATATAATATAATAGGGACTACTCTTTTTTTCTGCTGAGATAGTTTCAAAACTGTCAATTAAAAAAAAAAAGGTAATACTCTTTAATATTTAATGTATAGATATAGATTTTTTTTTAATGATTACATAAACAAACATTATACCATATCTTTGCATTAACAGAAAATTGTAAATAATAAAAATGGAAATAAAAATTGTCTATTAGCTAATAATAGGCTCTGCTAAAAATATCATTTGGGCTTCATAAATGTAATTGTAAATGTCATTTGCTCTACATTTGCTTATGGAAGTGAAGCGAGCGCCACTTTGGTGGCCCAGCACCAAAAGAATCACAGAGTCTGATCTTTAGATGGAAGAGGGAGAAATAAAGCGAGTGGGAGAGAAAACACAGAAAGAGACGAAGATGGAGGGGGAGCGATACAGAGTCGGGACAAACGTGTGCTGTGTTACTGGGCCACTCCAGCGCCCATGGACTCTCAGCAAGACTCAAAGCCACACTCCGCATCAAAAGGAAGCCATGAAGATTTTTTTGTGTTTACAAAAACATATTTATTTATTTCACGTCACTGTGTCATTTATCTATTTATTTCTTGCTGTCCCAGCACCCCTTGCTCTGCCACTGGAATCATGCTCGATGACGCTGACAAGTTCGCCCTCCCCTCTTTTTCCCCCCTCTCTTTTAATACCACTGCAGTTGAAAATCAAACTGCTCTAAAACAAATTGATGTACTCTTTAATATAGTCGTCACATCATCACAGGATCCTCACGCGTCTGCCTTAGTGACAACTGCAGGGCTGCTTAGCTTAGCCCAGCAATGGCTGCCACTTTGTTGGTCGCTTCAATGATTTATCACAAAAAGAGAGCGACATTGTGAGAGTGGGAAGAGAGAGAAAAGGGGGGAGAGAGAGAGAAAGAAAACTCCCCTGGATTATGATTGAGTCACTAGCACCTTTGATTGACAAGGTCTAATCAGCTTATCTCCAACCTAATAAAGTTGATGGCCTGCGGTGCTGCTCTCTACCTGGCATGGCGTGAACTTTGGGCTAGGCTTGGGCCCCTAGGGCCCAGGCCTCGACCCTCTCTGCTTATCTAGACGGGACTGAAATCGATCCCTAATGAGCTGTTTTCATTTTGCAGGATTGATTACAGGCCACTAAACACCAAGAACCCTCGCCTAAGAAGTGTTCTCTGCCTCTTGCTGGCCACCTTTAAAATGCAGAGTAGCAATGCTTTTGTCTATATCTTTCTTTGTTTCTGTGGTTTATTTTGCTGTCATTGCCAAGTTATTTGTGTCAACTGAAAAAGTATAAAAGAGGATGAATTTTCAAAGTAAATTAACTCCATATTTGCCAGGTCATTTAAAAATACTGCCTTTGAGATTAAACTGGTGAACTGATTATAATTTTTGAACATAAAAGCCTTTACATGTCATGTTAAAATGAATTCTAAACAAATTTAGAATTATATTGAACATTTAACCTAATCGTATCTCTGCAAACAAACTGTAGTCGTTTCAAGCGCACATAAAAGTACTGCTGCTACATAAGTTTACAATTGCTAAGAACGTCTAAAACAACTGCACATTTACATCAGTTAAGGTAATGACACAACAAAGCAAATTTAATTTAAAGCAGTTTAATCATCATACAGTACATTTTAACTACCATAAGTGGATAATTAAGCAGGAGTTGTTTTTAGTTTTTAGTCATGTCATGTAAGAGCTGTCGATATGCAACACTCAACTCTCATCCCTTCAATGAATGATATTCAAAAAGGTAGAATAGCTAATCATTGCAACTTAGATGTCTTATCTGACATGCCATCTATTTCTAAACAAGCAATCATAAATCATTCAAAATCTCTTCAACTGTGGAGGGAAGGACTAAAATCTGGCATGTCTTTGATTTAACATCAGTCAAGCCTCCACATCTGGGTATTTCAAATGCCCCTGACTCAAATGTCTTTAAATTGGCTAACTGCGTGCCCTCCCTCTTTATTTAGGGCCCTCTTTAACTGGGCTAGCCCCCATGTCTGCTTGTTGCTATGTCTGGGCTTTTAAGTCCATGCTCTTCACTAATGAAGTTCTATACTTTATTTATAAGACAAACAGAGGCCCCTGGTTCTAGAGGGTGTGTGTGGTAAATAGCTCTGAATGTCCAAAGAGTCTCCTCTATATCTCTCTGAGGGCTCTCACTGCTTTTGGCAAGCCTTTGTTTTTGCTAAATACACTAGAGATACTGAGAATGGTGGAAGAAATGTAAAAATCTGATAAAATGGTACTGTGTGAAGATTCATCTTTTCTTAGAACTAAGAGTTCTCTTTTTTCCCCTTAAATGTGACCTAGAAGCATCCTGAGTTTTTTTTTGTTCCTGGTCATTAAGAGATATTTTGTCGACACTGAAGAGAAAAGAGGGCAAAGCTGAGTTTCTACTCCATTTCTTTGTTCACAATCTACCTCTTTGAAATAAAATGTCTTTTAGTTACACTTCCCCCATTGGTCAATTACAGTTCTTAGGGGCTACTGTGTCATCGTGGATGGAGAATGCAACTTTGAATTACTGCAGTATAATGATGCTAAACTGCTCTTCGTAAAACTACAGCTTAGATGTCTGAAGAGAGTTAAGGTTTGTGGCAAGAAAAGTATTTACAGTACGACTAGAAAGTGTCTGATTGGAGAAAAACTAACACTCTAATTGTTCTTGTTTAACGTCTATGGATGCTACACCTCTGTGTATCAAACCCAAAGCTTATTCCTCAACAACTGCCAATGCCATTTTCATAATGAATAAGGCATAGAGTATTATTTGGATTTTTATTTAATTATTTTTGCATTTGTTGGTGTGAAAGAGAAAGGACTACAATGAATGGAGCCTTTGTTGGACTATAAAACTAAGCAATTAGGTGTTTGCAAGAAGACAAATTCTAGTCCATAGTGTAGTGTGTCTCAATACTCTAAGAACTATGGCAGGGCTATGATCTAAATAGTGCCGGATTTCATAAAGATATGTGTCATGGGCTGTGGGGAGACCACAAGGGTAAATAAGACCAAACTGAATTAGGGATCAGATGGTAAATCCTGGCAAACCTTATAAACCCAGTAGATAAATATGGTTTCCTAGTCTTTGTGCCCAGCATGTTTGTTGAATTTGCAAGCCTGGCATACATTGTAATTAGTCTGTTGGAAGAGTGCATACACATTCCTGTGTATCTATGTTTTTTGTGCAGATATATTTCCTGTTCGACCCAAAAACACTGCCATTTCAGGTTGTGCATCTAAGCAGAGGGCTGATATCGACAGCAGAGTAAAGGAAGGGGTCAAGGATTAAAGACATGGGGCAAAGCTTCCCTACCAAATCACAAACACCACCCACAGCTGGTGTGCGCCAAGCCAAGTGTGGGAGACCAAGGCAGGATAAATGGGCATTGTTCTTAGCTAGCCACACACACAGTGGATAAGATAGCCACCAGTGACACAGGGTCAAGGGCCGACTACAGCAGAAAAAAAGAAATCACCAGGCGCAGAACACTGTTGATCCATGGCCCACTTCTTTAACACCAACCAAGCTTTTAGTCTAAAATCATAACGCTTCACTCTAGTGAAAGATACAACTGGGTAGAATTAAGAATCTGTCGGCTGTCGCAGAATTTGACATAGTCTCAGAATCTCAGATAACGGGAGGATCATCTAAGACACTGGAATCAACATTTTTAAGCAGAGAATGCAGATTGTATTTGTGAATTTGTGAATGCAAGTTACAGAGAACATCAAAAGCTAGTGGTCTGTGTGCAAACCTTCCTTGACTTGAATTATTAAATCTGTCGATGTCTCACACGCCAGCCACCCTGCGATTATAGTGTAAATTGACAAACTTTTTCAAAAGTACAACCGAAGCCATAGAAAGAATGAGCTTTGATACATCTCTGAGGAATACACTGTGCCTCAATAATGTGGCGACTGTCAGGAAGGAAGACAGGAAGAAAAAAAAAATATGCTAACTGGTTAAATCTATTTAAGATCCCAATGAGCTTTTTTCCTATTTTAAGATAAAAAACCATCCTTGATAATGAGAGAAAAAGGAGTCTGTGTGTTTTTAGATGGTTTATTTAGAAAGTGATATTATGTTTTTTATATATATATATATTTCTTCCTGCACTCCTAAATTAAGAACTTCAGGAGCAACGCTGACGTTGTTTATTTTCATAGACCCCCTGTCTGTTTGTGAAAAAAATACCACTACAGACCCAACACACACACACCAACACACACACCTACACAAAACACGCAGACGCACATCGCCATAGTGGTGCCTGAATTTTCCTCGGGAGCAGAGCAAGGAGAAGCGTCACCCAATCTGTTGCCTGTACATCTCTCTCTCTCCCTCCCTGGCTCGCCTTTGATGTGCTCCCGAAAATGTCATCAGGCGTCAAGGAAAGAGGTTTTCTTCAACCCCCCCACCCCTCCGATCCCCCAAACACACATATCCACCCACCTCGCATATGAGCAAGACAATTTGCTGTCGCTCACTCATCCTCACCACTATCTTGAACCCCCGTCCAACACACCCCACTCCTCCCATCCCAATCCAAAACAGAAAACATACCAGTTTCTACTGATATCTGGTAGCCAGCCTCCAGTCTCCGCGATGACCTTTCCAGCTTCTCTGTGTTGTCCAACAGATGTGCTCTCTGCAAAAAAAAATTGAGAAAAAAATAATATAACTAGCGAAACAAACACAAAAAATTGGTTGAGAGGGCTGGGACCTGTTTCAAAGAAGCACATCAACACTGTCACCTAAACAGACAGACCACATTCACAGTGACAACATAATACAGCCAGGTTGGCAATAACCTTCATGGA